>NC_050179.1:35892401-35924901 GCF_008315115.2 Sander lucioperca | reverse complement strand
CATGATGACAAATTATTCTGATAATTGAATATTAAAAAAATAAAATAAAAATGGACGAAACCCCCTTCAACCATGTTGTGAGTGTTGGCGTTGCGTAGTTTGTCCACCAGAGGGCGCGCTACAACTTCCCTGTTGGCTACACTCTTTGATTTTTTTTGTTGTTGTTATTGTCTTTATGTTCAAAGGACTTTTTGTTTCATATCTTAAGTTACGCATTTCTGAATTTTTTTTTTTATAAATATATATCGGCCGATATATCGGATTTTTTAAATCATCAAATATTTGTATCGGTATCGGCCTTAAAAATCCTTTACCGGTCGGGCTCTACTAAAAAGCGAGTATGCGTCTTGATAACACGCCAAAATGGCATGTCATACATACGCCATTTCATGAGATCAGTCTGGTCCCTGAAACAAACTCAGGTAAACGTAGAGCTGGGCAATATATCGATATTATATCGATATATTCGTGATATGAGACTAGATATCATCTTAGATTTTGGATATCGTAATATGGCATAAGTGTTGTCTTTTCCTGGTTTTAAAGGCTGCGTTACAGTAAGTTATGTCATTGTCTGAACACACCAGACTGTTGTAGCTGTTCTATTATTTGCCTTTACCCACTTAGTCATTATATCCACATTACTGATGATTATTTATCAAAAATCTCATTGTGTAAATATTTTGTGAAAGCACCAATAGTCAACGCTACAATATCATTGCGGTATCGATCTCGAGGTATTTGGTCAAAAATATCGTGATATTTGATTTCCTCCATATCGCCCAGCCATGTGTAAACGGTTGTGTGTTAGAGTTTCTGTGACTCTCTTCCTGATTGTGTAAACAGGGTTTCCTTGGTGAAATTTAAGAAATCCGCTTACCGTGAAAGGAAACGGTAACCTTCGTGTAAACTCGCTAAATGTTTGCTTGCTAATAAGTCTTTTACAAAGAAATAAAAAGGTAGGAATCTAAATAGTGCTGCGCAATATGGTCTAGTGCATTTCCCGGTGACTTTGATGTGGGACCTGCTGTGTCAGCCACGTGTTTTTTAAAAAGGTGCCGACAGGAAAACAAGGTTGATGTAAACTGTGTGTGAGCGCCGCGGGGGCTCCGAGCTGTCGGCGCGGAAACGACTCGCCCGTAACAGCGAGCGGCGAAACCTTGAAGCTCGGCACCAAGCCTCCCTCTGATGATGATACACTTGTTCTCTGCGAGGGGAATTATGCGGCGGCTGTGTGGAAGTGTAATGGCAATATGTTCACGTCAGGACGGATTGTTACGCCAGAGTAGATTTTCTGCTCCGGCGCAGGAGTTTCCTCCCTCCAGCACATGGTGATGTCTCACAGATAGCCCGGCGGACGCAGATCACTGTTTAATGGGACGTAACGTAGAGAGAGGCGCAGGCTGGAGACATCTCTCTGTCAGTCTGTCTGTGTGTGTGTGTGTGTGTCTGTGTGTCTGTGTGTCTGTGTGTGTGTGTGTGTGTGTGTGTGTGTGTGTGTGTGTCTGTCTGTCTGTCTGTACGTCTGTGTGTCTGTGTGTGTGTGTGTGTGTGTGTGTGTGTGTGTGTCTGTCTGTGTGTGTGCGTGAAAGCACGTCTGTGTGTCTGTGTGTCTGTGTGTCTGTGTGTGTGTGTGTGTGTGTCTGTCTGTATGTCTGTACGTCTGTGTGTCTGTGTGTGTGTGTGTGTGTGTGTGTGTGTGCGTGAAAGCACGTCTGTACGTCTGTGTGTCTGTGTGTCTGTGTGTGTGTGTGTGTGTGTGTGTGTGTGTCTGTCTGTCTGTACGTCTGTGTGTCTGTGTGTGTGTGTGTGTGTGTGTGTGTGTGTGTCTGTCTGTACGTCTGTGTGTGTGTGTGTGTGTGTGTGTCTGTCTGTACGTCTGTGTGTCTGTGTGTCTGTGTGTGTGTGTGTGTGTCTGTCTGTACGTCTGTACGTCTGTGTGTCTGTGTGTGTGTGTGTGTGTGTGTGCGTGAAAGCACGTCTGTACGTCTGTGTGTCTGTGTGTCTGTGTGTGTGTTTGTGTGTGTGTGTGTGTGTGTGTGTGTGTGTGTGTCTGTCTGTACGTCTGTGTGTCTGTGTGTGTGTGTGTGTGTGTGTGTGTGTCTGTCTGTACGTCTGTGTGTGTGTGTGTGTGTGTGTGTGTCTGTCTGTACGTCTGTGTGTCTGTGTGTGTGTGTGTGTGTGTGTGTGTGTGTCTGTCTGTACGTCTGTGTGTCTGTGTGTGTGTGTGTGTGTGTGTGTGTGTGTGTCTGTCTGTATGTCTGTCTGTCTGTGTGTCTGTGTGTCTGTGTGTGTGTGTGTGTGTGTGTGTGTGTGTGTGTGTGTGTGTGTGTGTGTCTGTCTGTACGTCTGTACGTCTGTGTGTGTGTGTGTGTGTGTGTGTGTGTTTTCACTGTGACAAAAACTTCAAAAAAAGACGGTAGAAAGAAGGAAGTAAGGCAACACTAGGTTGACAAAAGTGACAACAAATTCAGAACGTCAAACTTAAAAAAAAAATAAAAAAAACACGTGAAAAAACTTTGAAAAAGCTGATTTTTTTTTTTTATTTTTTTTTAGAAAAGTGGGATATTTTTTTTTTTAAAAAAAGTGACAAAAAATAAGAAAAGGCAGTAGAAAGTAAGAAGGAAGGAAGGTTGGCAAGAATAGGTCGAAAAAAGTGACAAAAAAGTGATTTTTCAAAAACAGCGAAATTCAAATTCAAAATGAGTATCGAATATTTGCAAAAAAACATCTACATGTACCAGTTTGAACAGTACATATCTTGTCTTTGTAGTGTATTCAATTGGCTATAGGTTGAAAAGGATTTGCAAATCATTGTATTCTGTTTTACACAAACGTCCCAACTTCATTGGAACTGAGGGTTGTATATTTATTATATATTATTGTATTATTCCCTATATCTATTTGAGTCCATCAATCAACTTAAAGCAACCTGAGTAACGTGCACGCTCGCCTACTTTTGGTGCGTTCAAATCAACTCGGACGTGTTGTAACTGTGAGGGACGGAGGGCACCGACATAATAAGTGCCGTGTCCGCTACGGCCTTGGTAATACCCTAATACAGTGAAAGTGAAGGTTATCATACCGTCAGAATCTTATAATGGCCCATGCCTACTCTCCAATGAAATGTACAGAAAATTGAAATTGAAATATGTCTTTTCTGTTGATATTAGTGTATTTTGGACTCTATTATATCTGTTCAGTGATTGTGTGGAGACGTCATGACGTAGAATTGAAACACAGATTATCTGTGGTTCCCTCTTTTTAAAAACGCCTCACGGCTGCAGTGATGTTTCATAGGAAGTAGTCCTGTGATGCGGAGGTAATAGCTGTAGCAGATCTCCAGAGTGCGGCGACAGTGGACGTCCAGACGAGGCTGTTAGACGTTAGTTTGCTGAAGGCAGCGGTGCATGGCCTGCCGCTGCCGGCTGGTCAGTCATTTCACGCCTGTCTGGGCTTCCTGGCACGTGCTGTGAAAAGCAAAGTGGATGAAAAACTCTCACCGGGGAGAACAGGCTCAGTGTGATGTGTGTTTGGTGTCCAATCGTCAAACCTGCGGTGGAAAGTGACAACAGGAGGAGGACTCGTTTTTGTGACGCCTCAATGCCCTTGAGCAAGGCACTAGCTCAGATATGGAGTTGGTCCCCGGGCGCTGTGATTGGTTGCCCAGTGCTCCCTTGAGGAATGGGTTAAATGCAGAGAATGAATTTCGCTATGTGTATGTGACAATAAAGTACCTTTACCTTTACCTGAACTGCAGAGGGATGTTATCCAGTCCAGCATGATGACGTGTGATTGGTCATTCAGGCCTCTGTGTTGTAGAAGTGTAGTGTGTAGTTTAGTTGATTTAATCGACAGATCTGTAAAACTCAGTTTCTCCACACGTACGTGCTGACATCTTGCCGAATGTTAGGATAATTATATATCAGAGAATGGACCAGCCTGGTCGCACAGAATTCCGTGAAATGATCACGAATTGTTAACAGCGCATTACGTGGTGGTGGCACGGAATGTGTGAAAAATCCGTGCGGCCACCACGGAAAACAATGCCAATGTAAAGTCAATGAGAAGATGACGTAGCATTAAGAGCGACTACGGTAGCGAGTAGTATGTAAGGGCGAAATTCCACGCAAGGAGGTTGGTTGGGGGGGAGGATGGGTCAAACACAGGACTTTCACCCAGGAGCCCGGGGATCGTGTCCCGCATGTTAAGTTTCCTAAAGTCACTTTCTTCTTTACCGTCCCGTTCTTCCAGCGTGTCACGGAACCGTAAGCCCACCCACGACCTTTTCCTTAACTTAAGGGGCCGTGTTCATTTAACGGAATTCTTCCGTGGGCCCATCACGAAATGTTTTGCGATTCCGTGAAACTGCCACAGATTTTGAGTTAAGGGGCCGTGTTCATTTCACGGAATTACGTGAGATCAGGTTGGAATGGACAGAAATCACTGACATTTTTGAAAGTATGCTTTTACTTGCACAAGCAGAATCAATTTTTACAGCACCCAATAAGTACAGAAAAAATGACTGAGGATTTGTTCACAACAGTGTCTCTTTATAAGAATCAGGGAGTAATATTACATAGGAGATTGTGTCTAATTATGTCTGGTCAGGCCTGGCATCTCCTCCACATGTGCTCTGCCCTCAGGGGCTTTCTCAGGTCAGTGGCTCTCATGATTATCTCATGAGAGGCAGGAATAGTTGGCAATTACTGCATGCAAATAGTTTAACACTAACAGAAAAGTAAGCATGATTTTTCTAACACCAGAAAATACCGGAGACAGGGACAGTAGGGCTGCACGACATGAGGAAAATATCTAATTGCGATTATTTTGACTGATGAATTTCGCCCTTACATGATTTTACATGTTCTTTCTTTATATTGTATGATATGTGTTTTTATTCTTGGTTTTGATGTTAAGCACTTTGGATACCTGCTGGTTTCTGTAAAGTGCTATATAAATAAAGTTTGATTGATTGATTGATTGATTGATGTTGCGATTGCAATATGATTCACGACATTGAAGGGAATGATCACTTTTGTGTTTGTGTCTCGTGAGAGCGTCCTGATCTGGTGAGCTCCAGTTTTCCACTCGCAGATCAGTCTGGCATCTTGAGACAGAGAAAATTTGGAGCCGTTCGCCAAACAACCGACCAATCAGCGTTGGTTTGGAGGCGGGCTTAGGTGTGACGCAACGAGAAGCGACTGTTCAGTCTAAACAACGTGGCGGCTTCCACGGATGAGATGAGCGTAGCTATCACGCAAGTTTTATCCGAATTAGAGAGTATTCCTTCTTTGAAAGAAGAGCAAAAAAATGCCACCAGAGGCTTTTCTCAGAGGAAAAGATGTCTTTGCTCTTCTCCCGACTGGATTCGGCAAGAGTTTGATATATCGTTGATCTGATTGGTTGATTTGGCCCGTCTATCACCAACATAGGTGGTGATAGACGGATGGTTTATCCAATCAGCTAACCAGTATTTTCGCCCCTTCACAAAAGTTCTCCAACGGAAAGTTCCCAGATGGATATGCCGAGCAAATGAGAAGCAATCCATCTGGCGGAGTCAGGTTACACTTTTGTATCATTATTCTCATTTTCATTGACTAATAGGGCTGCCACCTCTTAGTGGATTAGTCGACTAATCGGTCGTTTTGGTCTTAGTCGACTAAGATTTCTTTAGTTGATGAGTCATTTTTTATGCTTATTCATGCTTAATTACTCATTTCCAAGAAACTTATGAGCACATTTCTGGTAAACACAAGATTTAAAGTGGTGCTTTTGCAGGATTAATTGTGGAGAAACTCAGTTTTACAGATGGTTCATTAACTACATTTATATTGTGCTTTTCTAGTCTTAACCACCTCTCAAAGAGCCCAGCTCTGTCGATTACATCAACTAATCCATTAATCGACAAAATCATATAAGTGTTAGTCGACTAAGAATTTCTTTAGTCGAGGACAGCCCTATTGACTAATATTAAATCTTAAAAAATGTAAATGATTATAGTGTGATTTTTGCGAGGATCTGTGCCAAACAGAGATATTTTCCTTTGGTCTGTAGGATACGATTTGTAGGCTGGGACATCTCTGCAGCACCACAACACTTTATTTAAGAATGGTTTGACACATATTTTGACTTTAACCAGTCCTTCCAGAAAAATGCGAGAAAAGAGGGTTTTTTTGTGATTGTTTTGGGCAAAAATCCTTGATTATACGGCACGTTTTCTTAAAAAATGCTATGGAATATGCGGGATATTTATGCAATTTTATGCGATGAAATTGCGGGAACTTTCATCGTGGCTTCATCGCGGGGTTTGCAGCTTTTCGATGATGTTCACGTCGCGTAATTACGTCACTTCATAACGCTCCCATGGCAGCGGGGGAAAACGGCTGCTCTTGTGTTAAGTAAACATTTTTCAACTTTCTGCTAAGACATATGTGACTTTCTTGCGAAAATACGTGGATTATGAAATCGTGCAAGCCCCGCATATTTTGCGCGGAAATCGGCAATTTATGCGGCGAAAGTGCGGCGTATTTGAAAAAATGCGGCCCCCGCTTAAATATGCAGACTTTGGCTGATTACTGTATGCATTGAATTATAAGATCACATAATCGCGTTTTTCTGGAGGGACTGATTAACAAATATTGCTCCTCCCTGTGATTTGGATATTGCTCTAAGTTCATATTGTGATTTCGATTAAATTGTGATTAATTGTACAGCCCTACAGGACCGGACCAAAATGTGTGCCGCCATGGTTCTGATGATGTCGGTTTCTCTTGTTGTTTCCTGTCCAGGTGATGGCTCAGCAGGCGACGGCGGGCCGACGCTACCTGCAGGCGTTCGTTAGCGGCTTCTTCGTGGCCGTTCCCGTCACAGTCACCGTCCTGGATCGCTTGGCCTACGTGGCGCGAGTGGAGGGAGCGTCGATGCAGGTGAGACTTTACGACATATTAAAACGCATCCACCGACAGGGCCGGCCGGAGACAAAGGCAGTCTGGGCAAATGCTTGGGGCGCCAGAAAAGCATCTCGACATGTCAGTGATTGGGCGGGGTCATTTTTTCAAGGTTTTTGTTTCCTGTGCGCTTTCTTATCCCTCTCGCGAACACGGATATTGGACGGCGGGGGGGCTGTGGACGCCGCCTTTCATGGCCAACATGTGTGAACCACTGCCTAGGGTTGGGTACCTTTCACATTTTTATTGGTACCGGTACCGATACCTCAAATTCGGTTCCGGTACCCAACGGTACCTTTTTTACCTTGTTTACCTTGTTTACCTTTCTCTCTGTATTATCAAAAAAATAATTTCAGTTGTAAAAATAATTCCAAACCTATTTATACTATTAACATTTTGTTATATATTTAAAACATTTTACACTCAAAACAAAATAAACAAAAAATAAAAACCCTCCCAAACCCGTCCCTACAACCTATTAAATCACATAAATATTAATTTCTTACACTGCACTCTAACTTTTATTCTCTCTTCTTCTCTTGCCTTGCAACCTCAGCCTGTCAGTCAGTCCCCAGGGCATAGACACCACTGTTGTGCCTGCTTGTCTCAGAGGAATGTCAACAGCACCGCGGCCGGTTTCGCCTCACAAACGCTGTCTGCGTGAAGTTTCGAAAAACTGTAACCCCACTTGCAACCGCTGTGTGTGTGTGTGTGTGTGTGTGTGTGTGTGTGTGTGTGTGTGTGTGTGTGTGTGTGTGTGTGTGTGTGTGTGTGTGTGTGAGACCATCTCAGAGCTAGGCTATGGGTGCACGCTACTAGTTTTCATATTTGGTAGCCTAGGAAACACACACAGGTTGGTAGTAAGAGGGCTGCAACAACTTGGGATGGCCAAAAAGAGGCTAAACAACTTGCAAAGTACTGCGTCATATCTGCTAGTATTGGCAGCCGCCACATATGGCGGAGACGCTGCTACTTATACCCTTAAGAAGTGAGTATTGTGCTACTTATACCCTTAAGAAGTGAGTATTGTGCTACTTATACCCTTAAGAAGTGAGTATTGTGCTACTTATACCATTAAGAACTGAGTATTGTGCTACTTATACCATTAAGAAGTGAGTATTGTGCTACTTATACCATTAAGAACTGAGTATTGTGCTACTTATACCATTAATAACTGAGTATTGTGCTACTTATACCATTAAGAAGTTCTACTTATACCATTAAGAAGTGAGTATTGTGCTACTTATACCCTTAAGAAGTGAGTATTGTGCTACTTATACCCTTAAGAAGTGAGTATTGTGCTACTTATATCATTAAGAACTGAGTATTGTGCTACTTATACCATTAAGAACTGAGTATTGTGCTACTTATACCCTTAAGAAGTGAGTATTGTGCTACTTATACCATTAAGAACTGAGTATTGTGCTACTTATACCATTAAGAACTGAGTATTGTGCTACTTATACCATTAAGAACTGAGTATTGTGCTACTTATACCATTAAGAACTGAGTATTGTGCTTGTTAAGTGATATTGTGAAGATCTGCTGCGTGTCACTGGTCCATGAGTTTGTGTATGTATTGTATTGCATCGGTATTATTTGTGTCCCTGTATTATTTTTCTTCATGTGGACATAAATAAATGATTAAAGTGTGTGTGTGTGTGTGTGTGTCGGAGCTCCGCTCTCTGTCAATATGCAGAGAGGACAGTTGCTTGCGCTTACTCGCTGTCAGGTACCGAAATTTGGCACCTTTTTTTTCTAGCGTGAATTAGTCCACGGTAGTACCGACGACGTAATTCGGTCGGTACCCAAAAAAGTACAGTTTGGTACCCAACCCTACCACTCCCCGACAGGAGACATCCATCCCCGAATCGACGTGCTCCCCGCGGCTTCGTCCGTGGGCTGACGGTGATGCTGTGTGGGTGCTGCCGCGGCGGGGACGATAGGGGATGCGCCTCTGGTAACCTCTACCGGGCCTGGCCCAAAAAGATACAGAACCCCCCCCCCAAAGCCCAAGATTATGTCCTCAAATGTCTTGTTTTTTCCACAACTCAAAGATATTCAGTCTACTGTCACAGAGGATAGAAGAAACTACAACAATATTCATGTTTAACAAGCTGACATCACACAATTTTGACTTTTTTTTCCATAAAAAATGTAGGTGCAGCACCCTGAGCCTAATGAATGTCACTAAAAGACTTTTCTCAGATCTAATGCTTGTAGTCAGACTTCTTTAGCTTTAAGTTTTGTCTTTAAGCTTTTTGAGAGTTATTTATTTATGATCTGCTCTAGTTTTAGACACAGATATGGTGATAACCGTCCAAAATTATGCAAAAGTACCACAAAGGGACATATACCGACTACAAAGAGACTCAAAACAACCCCAAAGAAATCACAAATGACCAAAAAGAGACAACGTAGACAACAAGGTTACAAAGAGATGCAAAAACCCACAAAGAGTAGGGATGCACCGAATCCAGGATTCGGATTTGGCTGAATATTGGGCTTTTTGATGGGGTTCGGTTTCTGCTGAACCTTAGAATTTTTTTCCACCGAACCGAACTCTACGCTTGCACTACGCGACTACGCTGGTCGACGTAATGACGGCGCCGTTGATTACGGGAAGGTGTTTACGTAGGTGGAGCGTTCAATGCAGTAGGCTGTGAGAAAGTGGAAATGGAACTGGTGAGCAGAAAAAGTGTAGTTTGGCAGAACTTTCAGTCAAAAGAAGGCCATTCAAGTCCAGCTACATGTTCAATTTACAATGCTGATTAGTCTGGTGGTGGCGAGGACCCTAAACTATACACAACATCACCGCTGTTACAACATCTGGTATGAAACATCCGAAAGAATACGAGTTGTGCATGAAGGAATCTACAGACAGCAGCCAGAATGCAGCAACTTCAGGTACGGCAAAGGAAGGACAGTCACGGCTAAAAACCGGTAGTAGGATTCTGTATTTGGATTCGGTTTCGGCAGAATCTTAACCAGTGGATTCGGTATTCGGCCGAACCCCAAAAAATCTGGATTCGGTGCCTCCCTAACAAAGAGACACAAAATGTTTATGGAAATTGCTCTTCTTTAATTGAGTCACATTTTCTTGGAAGAATGACGCATTAATGCCCCACAAAGGACACTCACCTAAGTCTTCCTCAAACTGAAGGAAAACACTGATGTTGGAGAAGAACAACCTCCATAAAAACACTCTGCACGGCCGCTTTTTCTCCTCCTCCAGGACGAACACAACCTGCACTCAGCTCGAGGAGAGGCAGAGACAAGAAGACAACAAAACAAAGGGCCTGTTGGGTTTTGACCGAGTTGGTTTCCCGTCGCGATGCTTATTATCCCCGACGTGCGTTTGCATTATGCATAAAACAATCTGCTCTCTATTTTTAATGAGCATGAATATTTGAAACTTGCATGTCGCTTTTTTGGTGTCGCTGTTGTATATTCATGTCGCTTGCGTATGCCGGGTCACGAAGCTCCACCTCTAGCGAGAACTTCGGGGAGAGAGTTTGAGAGTTTGATCAAAATTCTGCAAAATCATTAACGCAAACAGTTTTCTGCTCGACTAAATGAGGTGTTTACTCTCTGGGTGCTCTACATGGGAGAGAGACGCCGACCGACTCTGTTTCCATGACGCTCGGTTCTCCTGGTTAATGTGTTTTTGTGGAGCATTGGTCTCCTGCGTTTTAGTCAGTGTGATGCATAAACAAAAACAAGTTGACACGATGTTCACGTCCGCAGCGAGGAAACTCTGCAAGACAGCATCGAAGCCCTTTTCTCCTGCTGTTCGTCATCCTGTCTGACTGAATAATACGTCGCTGTTATTGAAAGCTAAAAACTTTAATGACCCTCAAAGGTTGTCTGCTGCTGGACGCCATATTGTTTGTTAGACAAACAGGTGCATCTCACTTCACTCTTTGTGGAAAGAAAAGGCACAACCAAACAAAACCTGCAAGAATGAATGAACGATGAGCTGACAGAACTGACAAGTTGAAAGTTTTCCAATTAGAACGGATCCACCGCGGTGATGTTTTTGGTGGAGCTGTTCGTTTAATAGTCGACTCGGAAGAAAGCGAACGTTTTGACAATAAACTCCATCAACACAACAGTATGTGGAGTTAAACTGGACGGGCCCAATGACCTCTGAATACTTCTACTTGTTGTTAAACTGGACGGGTCCAATAACCTCTGAATAGTTCTACTTGTTGTTAAACTGGACGGGCCCAGTAACCTCTGAATAGTTCTACTTGTTGTTAAACTGGACGGGCCCAATAACCTCTGAATAGTTCTACTTGTTGTTAAACTGGACGGGCCCAATAACCTCTGAATAGTTCTACTTGTTGTTAAACTGGACAGGTCCAATGACCTCTGAATAGTTCTACTTGTTGTTAAACTGGACGGGTCCAATAACCTCTGAATAGTTCTACTTGTTGTTAAACTGGACGGGTCCAATAACCTCTGAATAGTTCTACTTGTTGTTAAACTGGACGGGTCCAATAACCTCTGAATAGTTCTACCTGTTGTTAAAGTGGACAGGTCCAATAACCTCTGAATAGTTCTACTACTTGTGAAACTGGACGGATCCAATAACCTCTGAATAGTTCTACTTGTTGTTAAAGTGGACGGGTCCAATGACCTCTGAATAGTTCTACTACTTGTTAAACTGGACGGGTCCAATGACCTCTGAATAGTTCTACTTGTTGTTAAAGTGGACGGGTCCAATGACCTCTGAATAGTTCTACCTGTTATTAAAGTGGACGGGTCCAATAACCTCTGAATAGTTCTACTTGTTGTTAAAGTGGACGGGTCCAATGACCTCTGAATAGTTCTACTTGTTAAACTGGACGGGTCCAATAACCTCTGAATAGTTCTACTTGTTGTTAAAGTGGACGGGTCCAATGACCTCTGAATAGTTCTACTACTTGTTAAACTGGACGGGTCCAATAACCTCTGAATAGTTCTACTTGTTGTTAAACTGGACGGGTCCAATAACCTCTGAATAGTTCTACCTGTTGTTAAAGTGGACGGGTCCAATGACCTCTGAATAGTTCTACTTGTTAAACTGGACGGGTCCAATAACCTCTGAATAGTTCTACTTGTTGTTAAAGTGGACGGGTCCAATGACCTCTGAATAGTTCTACTTGTTGTTAAAGTGGACGGGTCCAATAACCTCTGAATAGTTCTACTTGTTGTTAAAGTGGACGGGTCCAATGACCTCTGAATAGTTCTACCTGTTATTAAAGTGGACGGGTCCAATAACCTCTGAATAGTTCAACTTGTTGTTAAACTGGACGGGTCCAATAACCTCTGAATAGTTCTACTTGTTGTTAAACTGGACGGGTCCAATAACCTCTGAATAGTTCTACCTGTTGTTAAAGTGGACGGGTCCAATGACCTCTGAATAGTTCTACTTGTTAAACTGGACGGGTCCAATAACCTCTGAATAGTTCTACTTGTTGTTAAAGTGGACGGGTCCAATGACCTCTGAATAGTTCTACTTGTTGTTAAAGTGGACGGGTCCAATAACCTCTGAATAGTTCTACTTGTTGTTAAACTGGACGGGTCCAATAACCTCTGAATAGTTCTACTTGTTGTTAAACTGGACGGGTCCAATAACCTCTGAATAGTTCTACCTGTTGTTAAATTGCAATGTGAGCAGCAGCCAACATGCATTATGCATTATGTCGACAGGATCATTTAAAAGGCAACCGCGACTACATTTTTTGTACAGCCCTATTTCTGATACCGTGGCGGCAGAAATTTTGCCGTGGCAGGCCGCCACTACAAAATCCACATAGAGGAAACACTGGAAAATAATCTCAGTATAAAATAGCAAAACGTGGTTTCAACATATAACACACAGCTGAGATTCACACTTTAACGCTGAACATGCACACCAGTTTCCCGGGAACAAACCGAGACTCCAGGAAGTGACCGATCCCGGCCAACAAATAGTAAACCGACTGTAACCCCGGTAGAACGGCTCATCGGTGTGTTTACGTGTCTGGTTTCTGAAGGAATCTAACAAACAAGATATAACGTGATGATTAGTGAGCTTTGGAGGTCAGACACATCTAAAACACAACACAGCAACATTATTCTGCAGGTGTGTGTGTGTGTGTGTGTGTGTGTGTGTGTGTGTGTGTGTGTGTGTGTGTGTGTGTGTGTGTGTGACCACACTATATTTAGACCGTTTGGTTCTGCTCTATTACACGATACAGTGACTCACCGCTGCTCACCTTTTGTTCCTTTGTTCCTACTGTATGTGAAGATATAAAGGGCGGGAGGGGGTGTGTGTATTGCTTTATATAATCTGTATTTGTGTGCGTTTGTGTGTGTTTGTGTGTGTGTGTGTGTGTGTGTGTGTGTGTGTGTGAGCAGCCCTTCCTGAACCCAGAGGGGCGGTTGGACTGCGACGTTGTCCTACTGAACCGTTGGAGCGTGAGGAACTACGAGGTCCAGCGAGGTGACATCGTCTCCCTCATGTGAGTGACTTTTGAGAAAAACAGCTTCTCTACAACAAAAAAAGCGCACAACACCACAGCATGAAAACACAAAGTTCTTTCATACTTTTTCAAAAGAAAGGAAATGAAAAATCCACCCTCATACACTCAGGTGTAACTGTTGTGTACGTTCTCAGCTCCACATAGGTATGACACTGTGTGTGTGTGTGTGTGTGTGTGTGTGTCTGTCTGTCTGTGTGTGTGTGTGTGTGTGTGTGTGTGTCTGTGTGTCTGTGTGTGTCTGTGGCTTTATGCAACTCTATTTGTGTACATTCTTTGGTAAAGCATTCAATTTATTCAAATTATTTTTCGCTTTTGTTAACATTACGAGACAGGGCATTTGTGCTGCATTCATGTGGTGTCAGAATAGTCCCAAAAAATGTGTCTGATCATATTCGATGGCTCACCTTTGCTCTTCGTTTGTCACACAAATACTGGGAAGAGCTGTCAGTTGTGAAAATATAAAGTCTACTTGTGCTACATTGGACCAAAACAACCGATCAGCACGTGAAACAGATTTGTATTGACTTATCTCCTTTTGAGTTAAAAAAGAAATCCCTCATGAAGCTGCATCTATTGTCTGCCAAGAACATCGCCTTGGATTTAAATTTCAAATGTGATACGGCTACACTGCGGGGAGACGGGCTCCTGCCTATAATTGGCTCTCATTTTAAAGGGAAATTGTTCAAGGGGAATGCGCCAGTCTGCAGAGTAATATCTTATTTACCTCTCGTTTTCAGAGCGTGCTGGCTCAGGGAAACGACTGTGTCCTCCGTATATCTGAGAGCCGAGCGTTTGTCACGCTCTCAACGCAGACCATTACAAACCTGATTGATTTTTATGTTCGGCTGTGAACAGAGCCTCAGAACTGATTTCCACAAAATATCATTTTCTTGAAGACGCGGGGGATGGAAATGTTTTCTCCTTTCGGTTGTAAATCGGCAGCAGGAGAGATGAAAGCGTTTTTTTGTTTCGTGTTGGGAAAAAAAAGGGTTTGATGGCAGCCATCGTGGATCGGCGAGGGAGTTGTGGTGAAGTTTCCACAGTCTATGAATATTAAGTGAAAGACTCGGCAGCCGTGGAAACCTTCCAAAGTGCCGAACTTCATTCCTCTGCCTGTCGCTGTTTGCTTTGAGTCGAGGATCTCAGTGACAGCTGACGAGCGTCTGCAGCTCTGAGATGCTGTTTTTTTTCACCACCAACCCAGACAAAAATCAAGAAAAAGTGACACAGTAACTACAGTGTTCCAGACCATTCAACCAAATAGACAATAAACCCAATAAACATATGTAGAAATGACAACCCCATAAGCCCATCATACACGTCTCTCCCCAGCACAAAGCTTCTTAGGAGCCCTCCAGAAAGTTCAGGTACGTTTCCCATTTTCCAGTGTAGACATCCAACCTGGCAAACCGTTTTATGTGACATTTTTTCCAAACGCCGCCACCCCTAGCCATCTCACAGGCCCACTCCTGGATTGACTTCTTGAATTCTCATTTTAACCCTTGTGTTGTGCTTCGGGTCCCCCGGGACCCGTTCAGTTTATTTTTTATGTTTTTGCATTGGCCTGGCGTTGATCTTCGAGTCCCCCGGTGACCCTTGCGTACAATGTGATGTCATTTCACGTGAACTGGCATGTCCCAGACATGTCAGAACTTCAGATACAGTATTAGGGGACCACTAAGGTCTATATAAAAGAGACTTCAGATACAGTATTAGGGGACCACTAAGGTCTATATAAAGAGACTTCAGATACAGTATTAGGGGACCACTAAGGTCTATATAAAAGAGACTTCAGATACAGTATTAGGGGACCACTAAGGCCTATATAAAAGAGACTTCAGATACAGTATTAGGGGACCACTAAGGTCTATATAAAAGAGACTTCAGATACAGTATTAGGGGACCACTAAGGGTCTATATAAAAGAGACTTCAGATACAGTATTAGGGGACCACTAAGGCCTATATAAAAGATACTTCAGATACAGTATTAGGGGCCACTAAGGCCTATATAAAAGCATCCAAAAAGCAGCATGCCATAGCACCTTTAAAGAAATGCCAATAAACCAGAGCAGTGCGGCAATGCGAGACTACTCTCGATCCTCACCGCCAGAAAATGGTTGGCTTTTGGTTTAATTTGCATTATGAGTTCTGTTTGCTTTATTTTTCACACATTCACCTACAGTCGTGCACTTTCTACACCACTGATAATACTGATATACTACATTATAATACTACTTTCAAATATAATTAATTATGGGTTAAATAACATTGGCTTTAATTTAATCCCTAATTCTGTTAGGGCTCCCTTTTGTCTTGAATTTGAGCTGGTTCATGACAAAGTAAAGGCCCGACAGACTGCTTTAGGTTTCACTCTCACCTCTGTAATCTTCGAGAGCCACAGCTTAGACAGCTGCAAGCTTCAGAACTAAATCAGGAGCTACACATCTTCCATATTAGACGCCCTATGTTCAGCGAGCATGTTTTCACCACTGCGACAGTTCATTTAGTGTCGTATCCGTGCAACGACTGTGTTTCTTCTTGTTTCTTCTGCTCCGTCTCCAAAGTCTCCAGAGATCAGCACACACGCCGAAACCTCAAGTCTAGTTTGAGTTGATTTATCCACAAACGCTAAAACACACTGGGGAGGAAACAGGAAATGAAGAACAAACTGTTCAGGTGAGGAAACGTTAGAAGCCCGTGGGGTTTCTAAAAACATCTCAACCTGAACGAAACGAAAAAACAGAGATGCAAATTAGAAGAGCGAAAAAAGAACTAACAAGAGAGGAAGCCAAAAGATATGAAAGGCTTGAGCCCTGTCGTGTTTGTGTGGTTTGACACGTTAGGATAGATAGAGAGTGCGTGCTGGGTAATGAAGTTATTAGTTCTGGTTCTTTGGATGTATGATGAAGCTGAAATGACAAATTACATTTGTCTTTCATTTTGTTGACTAATGTGACGAACTTTCATTGATCTAAACATGGAAACGTTTAAATAACGTCTTATTAAAAGCTGATTTTAGTAATAGTAAAAGCAAACCAAAGACAAATTACTGCCTTTTGCCTTCCAGGACATGAACACCTGTTTCCTGGTGAAAGTCTTGTGTTTTCTCCTTAACTTCTTCAGGACATGAACACCTGTTTCCTGGGTGTTTCTCCTTAACTTCTTCAGGACATGAACACCTGTTTCCTGGGTGAAAGTCTTGTGTTTTCTCCTTAACTTCTTCAGGACAGGAACACCTGTTTCCTGGGTGAAAGTCTTGTGTTTTCTCCTTAACTTCTTCAGGACAGGAACACCTGTTTCCTGGGTGAAAGTCTTGTGTTTTCTCCTTAACTTCTTCAGGACATGAACACCTGTTTCCTGGGTGAAAGTCTTGTGTTTTCTCCTTAACTTCTTCAGGACATGATCACCTGTTTCCTGGTGAAAGTCTTGTGTTTTCTCCTTAACTTCTTCAGGACATGAACACCTGTTTCCTGGTGAAAGTCTTGTGTTTTCTCCTTAACTTTTTCAGGACATGAACACCTGTTTCCTGGTGAAAGTCTTGTGTTTTCTCCTTAACTTCTTCAGGACATGAACACCTGTTTCCTGGGTGAAAGTCTTGTGTTTTCTCCTTAACTTCTCCAGGACATGAACACCTGTTTCCTGGGTGAAAGTCTTGTGTTTTCTCCTTAACTTCTTCAGGACATGAACACCTGTTTCCTGGATGAAAGTCTTGTGTTTTCTCCTTAACTTCTCCAGGACATGAACACCTGTTTCCTGGTGAAAGTCTTGTGTTTTCTCCTTAACTTCTTCAGGACATGAACACCTGTTTCCTGGATGAAAGTCTTGTGTTTTCTCCTTAACTTCTTCAGGACATGAACACCTGTTTCCTGACTTGAAAGCCCTGTGTTTTAAGAGCCAAATGTTTCCCCCAATCTTGTCCCCTACGAGGATCTTCACGCACTAATACAGCAGCAGTTAATGTGGTGGAGTAAAGCAATAAATACGAGAAATACACATAACTTACAGTGCTTTACTTTTTATAGCTAAATGTATGAATGGTTCATGAGAACAGTCTGAATACACACCATGTTTTCGTCATTTTTGGGGCCTTTAGATCCTGTAAAAAGAACCAAATGAACTAGACGATCACACAGCTTCACACATTTAGTCATATTTTCTCTCATGGTCTAATCTGCTGTCGTGCGTCAGACGGCGCCCGCCTCCTTCAACAAGTTTCATGAAGAGGAAATGAGTGGAACGAGCCGTGGCGTCCGTGTGCTCGGCAGCAGCTAGTTTCATATATTTATAGCTGGTCAGATTCCTGTTCAGCCGAGCAGGAAATTAAGTATTCACATCTTCTTACAGTTAAGATTTATGGCCTTGCCGATCGATAATTAGCAAGTAAATAATCAGGTGTAGGACAGTAAAGCAGAGAATAGAAGGGGATGTTTTAGACTTTTAGAGTGTTTGTCTGGCTTTTTGTTATCTTTGTGGACCAATGTCTGTTTTAAACCATCATAATGACGACAGTTCTGCATTGTGAGGACATTTCGGTATGCTGGTATATGTATTACTTCTCTCAAGAAGTAATACATACACCAGCATACTGTGTAATTTCATACTCCAATCAGAGTACAACTCCTACTAGTAACAGTATTCTTCTACTCCACAGGATCTTAAACCACACTCATGCGTGCTCATACTCATACTTTTACATACCCACCTCCCCAACCATACACTCTCCATGCTTCCACTCATCCACATATATTTCACATTTTTGACACACAAACCCAACCACACACACACACACACACACACACACACACACACACACACACACACACACACACACACACACACACACACACACACCCTAACCCTAATCCACACATTTGTTTCACTATCTTTGTGGGGACCCGTCATGGACATAATGCATTCCCTAACCACCTTACCCTAACCTTAACCATCACAACTAAATGCCTAACCTTAACCCTTACCCTCACCCTAACCATAACCTAATTCTAACCCTAATCCTAAAACCAAGTCTTAACCCTCAAACAGACCTTTAAACTTCTGGGGTCCAGCATTTTGGGCCCCACAAGGCTGTGCAGACCCCACAAGTATACTGGACTCCCCGGTTTTTGGACCCCACGAATATTGTAAAACAAGCACACAGACACACACACACACACACACACACACACACACACACACACACACACACACACACACACACACACACACACACACACATGGGTTCCGGCCCTCTCTCTTAAGGACTGTTTGAGAGTATAAAGTAGTCTGGATCAACAAAAAAGTACATTTCCTGCGAATGTCAGGCTTTGCTTTTCCTTTGCTTCATCTTTTTGAAGCTACCTTTCTTTAAATAATTGGTAATTTCTTATACTGAAGTTACGTTGTTTAAAATTGGAACTGTATGACAATCTATGTAAGCATATAAAGAGAATCAAAAAGGAGACGAGTGGGACCGGCCCGTTCTGGGAACGGCAAGGATTGCGGGTGGATTACGCGTATAGAGCGACGGCTTATACATCGTCCCATACTAGCGTCCTAAAATCTTGTATTTTATCTGCTTTCATATTTTTAATTGTTTTTAACTGCTCTTTAAAGCTCCATTGTGTAATGTTTTGAGTTGATTCCTAGCAAAAAAACCTTTGTTATTTCACAAATATGAGCGCATTCATGTGTAATTACTTCCACCAACTACTCAAAGTATTCTCGTAAGCGTAGAATCTGCCATTCAGAATCATTCAGAATACATACGAGAGACTCGCTCGTATGTATTCTGCCATGTTGCGCCTCCATCTTTAAAATACATTAGCCAAAGAGGGACTTACCTCCATCTTTAAAATACATTAGCCAAAGAGGGACATACCTCCATCTTTAAAATACATTAGCCAAAGAGGGACTTACCTCCATCTTTATAATACATTAGCCAAAGAAGGACATACCTCCATCTTTATAATACATCAGCCAAAGAGGGACATACCTCCGTCTTTAAAATACATTAGCCAAAGAAGGACATACCTCCATCTTTATAATACATCAGCCAAAGAGGGACATACCTCTGCGTTTGGTGCTTTTACACTCAGTGGCACCGTGAAGAATGCCAGGGGGAGATTACTCGATCAGATTTGAAAGCCTGTTGAAGATGGAGGATCACGCTGATACTTTACTAACGTTAGCTTGCATTCGTTTGGGAACCTGATAGCTGATGTTAGCAATGAAATGGTACCAAAATAACGAAAATGTCAAACTATTATTACAGTGGAAGGAACACTCACGGACAAAGTCATAGGCCTACTTCTTGGAATAATACGGCCACCGTAGGAGTTAAAACGCGCTCAGAATGGGAGGGGCTAGAAAGAAATATTCAGTTGGTTGTCGTATACAATTTCACCGCTAGATGGGAGAAATTCTTACACAATGTAGCTTTAATGTTTTATGTCATGCACTTTGAATTGCCCTGTTGCTGAAATGTACTATAGAGCTGCCTTGCCTTTCCACTTCCGCTTTCTGTGTGTCGCTGTTCTCAAAATCCATTCGCTTAGGGAAACAAGAATAACTTTCGAGCTAGCGAGCTACACGCTGAAAATGTCAAGTTTTGGAGAAAATTTGGATGTTACAACAAGGCAGGCCTGCTTGGTTCTTTTGGGGAATGGTTGTAAAGATTTATAAAGAATATGTTTAGGGCATTTCCTCTCTAACTGGGACGTTTTGGGACTGATTGGTGGGATTGCTGTGGACCAAGTACACACGGAGATACACTGGTAAGAGATAATGAGGTTTAACCATGTATCAGCTAATTTAAATAGCTCACGTTACTGTGTTGTGTCAACAGTTAACTTCAATTAATATTGTATGTTAAGTTTTCTTTCATGGGGTGCAAATGTTCCACCAAAACAAGTTCCTTCCTGAGATTATTAGCAGAGCCACTGTTGCTGCGTTGGGAGCTCGGCGCCGCCCAAGACCGTTGTGATTGGTTTAAAGAAATGCAAAAAACCCAGAGCGTTTTGTTGGTGGAACTTGCACTTTGGTTCGGCATTACATGCACCCATCTACATACATTTTGGCGGGGGGGGGGGTGTACAATTTCCTATAAACAGGAGTTTCAAAAACCTACTGCGGTCTTCTTCACAATAAAATATCTTTGGTGATACGTCATGCGAGTCATACGGCTGCTTCCGGCTTCTCTGGTCTAAAATCATCTGGCCAAAGGACTACAGTTGAAAATTAGCCGGCTGGCTAACACTGGCACATTTACAGAAATGTTGATTAATGTGTGTTGTCCTTTATAAATACAGAATCAGAAAGAATCAGAGTCATTTGGCATCACAATCACTGACATTAGTTTTGAGGTAATTGCTCTTATCTGCCAACAATACAAGTGTTTTCGCTAACGTTGTTAACATGTTTCACGTTAACGTTATAATGGAAAGCAAGCTTGTCGGCTTGTCAGCTAAGATCAGCAAATTGTGTTGTTAGCCTACAATGTTAAATAAATATATACGGCACCGGTGCCTTAACGACCGGTATCTACCGGACCGAATAACAACACGGATTTCGGTGCCACTTAAATGCCTGCGCTTCTCTCTGATGCTCCGAAACGGACGTTAAAGGCAACTGAAACATCGCCGCATGACACGCTAGTTACCACTACACTTGGCAGCAGCTAACGTTAGCCTACCGTTAGCTAGCAGCTGGAGTAAACACGGTTAAAATGCTGACCGCTAAACGGTGTAAAGTGTGTCTGTATTTCACTGGAGAGGATTCTAACACCAGACTGTAGCTGCCGTTGTCTGAAAAACACAGACTCAGCCTCGTGGTGCGTTCAAAGTTATTGTACAATACCCTTTTCCCATCCAGTGGTTGTTTTTGTCGTTTAACAGGAATTTACTGGTGAAATAAGTTATTATTATAAGTTATTGTGTCACCTTTTTCAGCCCTTCTGAGTTTGCAGGTATGCATTAAGTCTGCTTGCGGCTGCGTGAACCTGAACGTGACAGTTTCAACACGAATACTCAAACCGTTTCCATTCTAACGGACACTAACAGCTTTTAGTTTTTAAACCACAGTTGACACTTTAACTGAAACTAATTTCTGCTGTTGTTTACAGCTTAACTAACACACACATTGGCAGTTATATCTTTCAGCATTTACACTTCACTTTGTGAACATTTACACTTCACTTCCTAAAGTAATTGACCTGATGGAGGCTTTATAAAAAGGAACGCATTTCAGACTTTGAAAAAGGTCAGAACTGCTGCTCCAATGGTCCGGTTAGAAATGAGCCGTAAAGAGCTGTAAATAAGAACAGGGAAAAAAATGTAATAAGAGCTGAAATTGTCAACATGTTGGAAGTATTTATGGAAATTTAGGGAGTGCATGATAACGGAAGAGGGATTTACTGAGATGGCTATTAACTGGAGAACCTAGAAATGGAAACAAAAAGCATTGCAGCATGTTACAATCATATGTGGGAATAGAAAACAGGATACAGAGATACATCAATTTACACTAAATCTACATATATACAGCAGCTTTAAATCACAGTTACATTAACAAGTTTGAGTTTATTATTTCTCTCCGTGCAAACTGTAATTATAGCACAGATGGTGTGGAATAGCTGCGAGTCCCTAATCTGTAAGACTACATGTGGAATTCATGTGGGAGTCTGAAACTAATTTCCATTAAATTAGTATTAAAGCCTCGTTAATTAAATATGCCCACTGAGACAGAGTTAGTCTTTAAAAAGGGAGAAACAGTCCAGACACCACAGTCAGGGACACATACAGGCGTTTTTACATGTAAGTAGGGTTGGGTACCGAGACCTGGTGCTAATACGGCACCGGTGCCTAAACGGCCCGAATAGCAACGCAGATTCCTCATTTTGGTGCCGCTGAAATGCCTTCTGCGCTTCTCTCTGATGCTCCAAAAAGGACATTAAAGGCAACAGAAGCATCGCTAGTTGTGATGCTAGTTAACACTTGGCAGCAGGTAACGTTAGCCTGCCATTAGCTAGTAGCTTTATTAAACCATAAACTGTATATAAAATGGACCAACAGATCCCGTGTCTCTGGACGGAGACCAGTGAAGGATATTAGAAGATCTTTTCTGGTGATGGCTGAGCGTTACTGAGCAGCCTCCAACTGAGCTTGAAGACGTAGATGTGACGTGAGCAACCTGTCTGAAAGTTGGAAGTCTTCTGGTAGCTGTGCCAAGAGAAATCTCAATCATTCCCAATCTAGCAGAGACGGAGAGCGTAGGTATATGTAAGGAGATAACATAGACACAGGCTAATTATTGATCACTAAAATGATAGTTAACATTAGTAATTAAACTTAAACAGCTAATGGAAGTCCAAACTGCCTGAGAGCTTCTCCTGTACTATACGGTAATTCCTCTACTATGAGACAGTAAGTCTCGTGGTTATGACCCAATCGTTAGCCTATTTTTACAAAAACGTCTGCTACGGAGCCATAACGTGAGGTACAAGGTAATGGAGCCTTTTATACATTGTCGTGTTTCTTTAGAAATAAACAATGGACAAATAGAGTCTTTAAACTCTTCAGATGTAAAGTTATTCTCTGTCAAAGTGACGTCAAAATGAATGGCAGTCAATGGGATGCTAACGGGAGGTGATGGCTTGGTAGCCTCAAAATGGCGCCATAGGAGGTTCGAGCTCTGAAGCGAAGCTTACCCCCTTGGATTAAACACGGTTCAAATGCTGACAGCTAAAAGGTGTTAAGGGTTTCTGTATTTCACTGTAGAGGAACACTGGGACGTAACAGTCTGCAGCTGCCGTTGTCGGAGAAAATGGTCTATATGCTCGTCGTTCCACTTCCGGGATTGCTCCGCTGCCGCAGGAAATTCCCCCGGATGCATGCATTTTCGCCGGTCTGTTACCTGGGTGTCTGTTCTTTCTCTGTGTTGGCGTTCTAACCTCTGGTGGATTTGTGAGGACTATGGTTAACTGCTCCTCAGATCTCTGCAGGGTAAATCCAGACAGCTAGCTAGACTATCTGTCCAATCTGAGTTTTCTGTTGCACGACTAAAACCACTTTTGAACGTCCACGTTCCACCCAAAACAAGTTCCTTCCTGAGACTATTTAGCAGAGGCACCGTGGCTCCGTCCGGAGCTTAGCACCACCCAAGACGATTGTGATTGGTTTAAAGAAATGCCAATAAACCAGAGCACGTTTTTCTCCCATCCCGTAATGCTGTGTGGACTAGCCAGACCTTCCTCCGCAGCGAGAAATTAAGCTACCGATATACAGGAAACGACTTAATGACTGTGAATGAGCGTATTAGCAGTTTCATTTTGAGAGTTTCTGTTTTTATTTCTTGTTTCCCTCACCTGCGTCCTCTGACAACAGCTGACAGATTGATGTTTTCACAGCGCTATGCCGGCTCCACAAAACTGAAGAAACGACAACAATCCCAAAGCAAAAGCTCTCCGTCTCGCCTGTGACTCACACAATCCTACACCGTGTGTGCGCAGCAGGTGTAGCCGGTTAAAAGATACATTCAGTGGCACATACTCTCCGATAACGGTCCGTATACGTTATGCATACGTTACGCGCTCAATGTAGCCAAAGTGTAAAGCCTGATTTATGTTTCTGCGTTGAAATGACGCCGTAGGTACATACTTACAGCACCTCCCTAGATATGTAATTACAAAACTCAAATATATTCAGTTTACTGTCACAGAGGAGTGAAGAAACTAGAAAATATTCACATTTAACACGCTGACATCAGAAGTTTTGACGTTTGACTTTTGACTCAATGAAAAAGACTCAAACCAACTAACCCGATTATCAAAATAGTTAGCCGAATAACTTAATAGTTGACAACTAATCGATTCATCTTTGCAGCTCTAATGGCAACCATTCGAAAAACAACATAAACTTTGCAGTCCCTGTATCCATAACTCTATACGTTCAGCATGTGTTGTAAATAGCAGATTTACCATTACACACTTATACATTCATAACAATGAAGTAGCATTCACATAATGAAAATACATTCCTTTTAATAAGAGAAGGAGTTCAACCCATTTGTTTCTCTTTCCGTCCCCGCTGTGATGCATGCTGGGTGACAGGATACGTTTTCTGTTGTCCAATCACGCTGGATGTCGTTCCTCTTTCTGGGATTGGTCTCCTTCTTCTCCCTCGTACCGACATCAAAGCTGACAGCCGCTTGCTCTCACACATCTCCTCCCACGGGCCAGCTGGGAATTACCTCCGAGCGTGATATTTCCTTGTCTGTTCATTTAGCGTAGCGGCGGAGGATCCCTCCCTCCCTCCCTCCCAACGCCATCACTCAGATGACATATTGAGGGCACAGTGAAAACTGTACGTTAACACCGGAGGGAGTGACACACTTAAAGACAGAGCAGGTGGAGGAAAAGAAGGATGCAAGACTCTTTACACTCTATCAGGAGGTAGTTTTATAGGTTCAGACATGAGTAGACGGCTGCAACTAACGATTGTTTTCATTGTGGATTAATGTGTGGATTATTTCCTGGATGAATGCATTAGTTGTTTGGTCTCTAAAATGTCAGAAAATGGTGAAAAATGTTGGTCAGTGTTTCCCAAAAGGCCCAAGATGACGTCCTCAAATGTCTAGTTTTGTCCACAACTCAAGAAAATTCGGTCGGTGCCTAAAAAGTATTGAAGTCGGTACCCAGTTCTATGGATGGATAGAGGGATGGATGGATGGATGAATGGATGGATGGGTGGATAGGTGGATGGATGGATGGATGGATGGATGGATGGGTGGATGGATGGATGGATAAATGGGTTGATGGATGGATGGGTGGATGGATGAATGGGTGGATGGATGGATGGATGGATGAATGAATGGGTGGATGGATGGATGGACAGCATCAACAATGGTGACCCCTGTTGATGCTGTACAGACGCCGGTGATTAACGGTGAGAAATAGAAATAAATAGACATAAATAGGCAACGTAAAGTAATTCCGCACATTGTAATCAAAACAATACACATACAATTGTGTACTACTACAGGTTATGTTTATTAAATGAAGCCCAAAATATGTCGCAGACTAGAAATCGCTAGTATCAGCTAGCGCTAGCTAACGCTAGCTGACGCTAGCTGACGCTAGCTAACGTCAGCATTAGTTGGCCGCTAGCTAACGTCAGCATTAGGTGGCCGCTAGCTAACGTCAACATTAGGTGGCCGCTAGCTAACGTCAACATTAGGTGGCCGCTAGCTAACGTCAACATTAGGTGGCCGCTAGCTAACGTCAGCATTAGTTGGCCGCTAGCTAACGTCAGCATTAGGTGGCCGCTAGCTAACATTAACGTTAGGTAGCCTAACCTGAACCCTGCCAATGGCACAATGTTTAGCTAGCCAGCTCGTGACTCGCTTTTTTCTTCTTATGTCACTGATTTTGAAGTTTTTGATACTATTTCGACCTATCCTTGCCTTACTTCATCCTTCTTTCTACCATATTTTTCCAAAGTTTTGTCTTTTTTACAGTTTTTCTCTCCTTTTCTCATCGGCATTTAAATGTTTTTTTTCAGTTCCAAGGCTGTTGTTTAGTAAATCTATCGCTGTTCGTCTTTAGGTAGACTTTTTTTTCTACCAAAAATGATTAGCACTGGTCAGGGGGTACTTGGCTTAAAGAAACCATTCAAAAGTTTGAGAACCAGTGGTCTAACATAAACTTGTGCAATGTCATCCCAGTCAGTCACAAGGAAAGTGGAGTAATGCATGTCATTTGAAGATATTTACTCAAGGCGATTGACTTCACCAGAGTAACAACAGCATTGGTTATTTGTTTAAAAAAAAACTTGACATGATTGAGAGCTAAGTTTACCCTCGCCCATTCTCTGTGAACAGACTCTGCATATGAACGCAGAAGTTGAATGTGTGTCCTTCGTGTAAAAGATGTAACAGTCCCGTCGATGAGATGCTCCTCAGTCTGATTCTGCAGCTTCCCGCTGCTGCTCAGTGAGCTCTCCGTGTGTGAGTGAGAGCATGAAACCAGACAGACAGCATCAGTGGATCTGGATGTGTTAACAGGTTTAAGTACAGTATGACGTGTGGAGCTGAGCTGGCAGCCCCAGCTGCTCCACATCCCCTAACCTGCCACTGGAAACTGGAAACGAGCTTTGATCCGGTGCTAATTCTGCTGCCGCTGCTGGGAGGCTTTTTCCTTCCGGACGCCAAGCTCCCAGCAGGCTTTGTGTCACCGGCGTTTTAACATGGTTACGTTAATCGCTCCTGTGCCAGGAATTACACAGAAAGTGCTGACACACCATAGATTAGATAGACGACAATCCCTGCTCTTAAACTTTTAAATGTAAAAGTATTTATTTACACTTTTACAAATCAAAAGCCCACAAAGAAATTGTGTAGTTTAGTTAAAGGTGCACTACGAGTTCCTCCATGGGCACGTCTGTTGACGTTCCAAGTAAATTCAAAATAAAACAGAGCAAGCTCGCCCCTCCCCCCATGTTTCTGTAACTGTCATGACTAACTGACTAACCATTAGGGTTGGGTACTGAAACGCGGTGACAATAGGGCACCGGTGCCGACCTAAACGGTAGTAACGAGACCGAATAAGGACGAAAATTTCGGTGCCTCATTTTGGTGCCTGATTTTACACTACACCTGACAGCAGGTAACGTTAGCCTACCGTTAGCTAGCAGCTGGATTAAACAGGGTTAAAATGCTGACAGCTAACGTTAAACCGTTGTATTTTCTAGTTACTTCATTGTTATGAATGTATAAGTGTGTAATGGTAAATCTGCTATTTACAACACATGCTGAACATATAGAGTTATGGATACAGGGACTGCAAAGTTTATGTTGTTTTTCGAATGGTTGCCATTAGAGCTGCAAAGATGAATCGATTAGTTGTCAACTATTAAGTTATTCGGCTAACTGTGTGTATTGTGACTGTCTTTCTCTGTAGAGGATTCCAACACCGGGACGTAACAGTCAGCAGCTGCCGTCGTCAGAATTAAACAACACAGACGGTGCGTTCACTTGAAATAGGTAGCCTCGTGGTGCATTCAAAGTTATTGTAAAATACCCTTTTCCCATCTGGTGGTTGTTTTTGTCATTCAACAGCAATGTACTGGTGAAGTTATAAGTTATAGTTTTTACATTATTATTAAATCTTTAATTTTGACCATATGGTCTTAGCAACTTTATTAAAAAGTACCGGTTCAGGCACCGTTTAGGCACCGGCACCGTTTTAAAAGTAACGCTTTATCACCGGTATCGGAAAAAACCCAAACGATACCCAACCCTACTAATGGACAGAGCATGTGTGACGTCACCCATTGGTTTGAGGAGGATGTGTGAGGATTTTAGACGAGATGGAGGCGAGAGGGAGGAGCTGCTTACACTCTACGTTACGTTACACACTTTCACTGGCAATCACATCATAGCCACGCCCTAAAACACGCCCCGCTTTATCGCCGATTTTAAAATCAACGAGACCATAATTCAAGTGTTGCAGAAGACTTAAAACTTAGGGTTAGGGTTAGGGTTAGGGTTAGGTGCCTTGGAGGCAGCGGTCGCAGCGCTGCCTGGAAGGAGACGTTGGGGGCAAAAAACACCATCAAGCCTTGGAATTCAGATAGAAAGCAGGTTTAAGGAGTCTCCCCCTGCAGGAAATCAGAGTGAAAGCAGGTTTAAGGAGTCTCCCCCTGCAGGAAATCAGAGTGAAAGCAGGTTTAAGGAGTCTCCCTTGCAGGAAATCAGAGTGAAAGCAGCTTTAAGGAGTCTCCCCCTGCAGGAATTCAGATAGAAAGCAGGTTTAAGGAGTCTCCCCCCTGCTGGAATTCAGAGTGAAAGCAGGTTTAAGGAGTCTCCCCCCTGCTGGAATTCAGATAGAAAGCAGGTTTAAGGAGTCTCCCCCTGCAGGAATTCAGATAGAAAGCAGGTTTAAGGAGTCTCCCCCTGCTGGAATTTAGATAGAAAGCAGGTTTAAGGAGTCTCCCCCTGCTGGAATTCAGATAGAAAGCAGGTTTAAGGAGTCTCCCCCTGCTGGAATTTAGATAGAAAGCAGGTTTAAGGAGTCTCCCCCTGCTGGAATTTAGATAGAAAGCAGGTTTAAGGAGTCTCCCCCTGCTGGAATTCAGATAGAAAGCAGGTTTAAGGAGTCTCCCCCTGCTGGAATTCAGATAGAAAGCAGGTTTAAGGAGTCTCCCCCTGCAGGAATTCAGATAGAAAGCAGGTTTAAGGAGTCTCCCCCTGCTGGAATTCAGATAGAAAGCAGGTTTAAGGAGTCTCCCCCTGCTGGAATTCAGATAGAAAGCAGGTTTAAGGAGTCTCCCCCTGCTGGAATTCAGATAGAAAGCAGGTTTAAGGAGTCTCCCCCTGCTGGAATTCAGATAGAAAGCAGGTTTAACGCACTTCCGCATTTGCAGCACTTCGCCGAACCGGATGCTTTGTCCATTAACATTTACAGTCAATGTGACTGACTGTCACTAACCCCCACCCCCTCCCCCAACCATCTTGTCGGTGATTGGCTGGAACGTGGTTTGTTGTATTTTGGTGCACAGCCTGTACCCCTAGTGTTTGTTTGATGTTTACGACCCCTGTGTTGTCTCCCGAGACCGGGCTTTTTCACGGTGTGTATTTAGGGACCAGGCAGCTCGCGGATCAAGGAGAGATGCCTACGATTTGAGACAAAAATGAAATTGCGCTGCAACCATCTAGGAACTCATAGTGCACCTTTAAATGTCCTTTTAATGTCCACAGACACTCACACAGTGAAGCAGCGTCCATTTCTTCTGATATATAGAGAGTCCATTTCTATCCATCCATCCATCCATCACTCTCCATTTTTGTCATTGTGCTCCCAGACCAGCGGTGATCTGTCATGAAGAATTAGCTCTGGATTTCTTCTTTTATATCTGTGAGTTATATAACAGAGAACTGGGATTTCCAGTGTAGTTTTACAGCTAAATCAATACATGTTTTTTTTTTTTTATAGAGGCTGTACATTCAGTGCAATACACAGGCCCATTAAATCACAACTCCAAGCTTTTTCAAGGCAATGATAATAAATTAAGATGACATGAACGTGGCGTAAAGTTAAGTTAATATTTCCACGTCAGCTCTTCCATCCAAACGGCTGATAGAGTTTCCATGCACACCGAGACTCTGATTACTTTTAGTAATCAGCTTATGGCTCCCGATGTTTGCAATATATCCCCCTTTAAATGTCTTCTTAAGTAGGTTAAAGTCAGATAAAACCGTCCCCCGCACCGTCGTGTGACAACTGTATTTGCTCCCTCCCGAGCCAAACTAAAGCTTAGTGACTGTTTTATTGTTGAAAGTATTTAAACTTAATATGCCCGATTGCGAGAGGGATTACATATTCATGCAGAGAAAGATAAATGGTAAAAAAGAGAGACATGTTTTCTCCAATTTTGGAAGGAAATATCTTGGTATGGGATATTCATAACAGCAGGATGAATAATGAAGCATTTCTGCTGTTAAGCTTTAAAGTGCTCATATTCTGCTTTTGGGCTTTTTCCCCTTTCCTTTATTGTGTTATATATCTTTTTTGTTCACGTTATTGGTTTACAAAGTGAAAAAGCCCAAAGTCCACCCCAAAGGTAGTCCTTACCTAGCTACTGTCAGGGCACGCCCTCATACTCTGCTCCTGACTGGCTAGTAGTCCTTACCTAGCTACTGTCAGGGCACGCCCTCATACTCTGCTCCTGACTGGCTAGTAGTCCTTACCTAGGTACTGTCAGGGCACGCCCTCATACTCTGCTCCTGACTGGCTAGTAGTCCTTACCTAGGTACTGTCAGGGCCCTCATACTCTGCTCCTGACTGGCTAGTAGTCCTTACCTAGGTACTGTCAGGGCCCTCATACTCTGCTTCTGACTGGCTAGTAGTCCTTACCTAGGTACTGTCAGGGCACGCCCTCATACTCTGCTTCTGACTGGCTATACGAATAAATAATAGTAAATGATACAAATACTAAAGACTCAAGTAAATTATGGTATGTGATCTTTATTTACAATGTATAAACACATGAACAGTGTCATAGATTTAAGAACAAAAAACTATCAAATCTAATTGCAGTAATTAACTTAGAAGTTTTCACAGATTTTACTCCTCATGGCGAGGGAACTGAACTTCAGTGGGAGAAGGTGAGGACGCCTCGGCCATCTTTATATATAGTCTGTGACAGGAACCAATGAGCCACAGCCAGGAAGTCAGACAGTATTGAGAGACGGACTAACATGTTGTTGGGTATATTATGTTGTTATTATTATGCCTGTAAAAATGTATAGAATAACCGGACTTATTTACCTTTTTTAACAACCTAATCTGAAACCTGAACCTCACAAAATCACAGATTTTCAAACGTAAAGTGGTCAAAGGTAAAACACGAGATCTTTCAACATGAAAACGCTGCTGCGTCTCGGGCCGTCCGGTGTTTCTCGGCACACGGCGAACGGCTTCAACATCCATCAAGAATGCAAATGAAAATCAATGGCTCGGGAACAGGAAATCGTTGGCTTCCAAATGAGAGGAGACAGCAATGCCTGTCACTTCTCCGGGGAGGCTGATGGATGAGAAGCAAGAGGCCTTCGAGGACGCCGATGAACAAACGGCGCCGTCAGAGCCGCTGTAGAAGTTCCACCTGCACAACAGTTTGATTCAATAGACACAGATCACAGCCTGTGACTCAGTGATTGACCTGGAATTGATTGGACGATTTTAAGGATTAAACCATTGGTGTGATTTGTTGGAGAACGTGAGCTCAGAAGCAAATGAATGTCCTGTTCTGTCATCATTGGGCTGTGACAGATACTCCTCGTCATTCTCAGAGAGGAATAGACTCAGAATAACTGTGTGACAATGATGCTCTGCAGCTTTCAACTGCTATAACAACAGCTACTGCTACAGTACCCAAGAGCGCTATGTGGAGCGGTGCTAATGCTAACGTTAGATAACACAAAGTGGTGGAGCGAGCTAGAGAAAGAACATTTTGTTATACTTTTGTGTCGTGATTTAGGTCTTAAATTTCATTTACAATGGTCTTAAAAATGTCTTAAAGGTCCCATGGCATGAAAATGTCACTTTATGAGGTCTATATAAAAGAGACTTCAGATACAGTATTAGGGGACCACTAAGGTCTATATAAAAGAGACTTCAGATACAGTATTAGGGGACCACTAAGGTCTATATAAAGAGACTTCAGATACAGTATTAGGGGACCACTAAGGTCTATATAAAAGAGACTTCAGATACAGTATTAGGGGACCACTAAGGCCTATATAAAGAGACTTCAGATACAGTATTAGGGGACCACTAAGGTCTATATAAAGAGACTTCAGATACAGTATTAGGGGACCACTACGGTCTATATAAAAGAGACTTCAGATACAGTATTAGGGGACCACTACGGTCTATATAAAGAGACTTCAGATACAGTATTAGGGGACCACTAAGGTCTATATAAAAGAGACTTCAGATACAGTATTAGGGGACCACTACGGTCTATATAAAAGAGACTTCAGATACAGTATTAGGGGACCACTAAGGCCTATATAAAGAGACTTCAGATACAGTATTAGGGGACCACTAAGGTCTATATAAAAGAGACTTCAGATACAGTATTAGGGGACCACTACGGTCTATATAAAAGAGACTTCAGATACAGTATTAGAGGACCACTAAGGTCTATATAAAAGCATCCAAAAAGCAGCATGTCATAGGACCTTTAAAAAGTCTTACATTTGACTTTTGTCTTTTTCAGAATATGGACGAAAACCCAGAACATTATATGCATGTAAACATAGTCATAGTCACTGTGTTTTTTCCTACTTTAATGGCTAAAGGCTCTTCCCCCCTCTCATCCGTCTGCTTTGGAAATGTCACCATCTGAATCATCACAAGTTGTACTCGGCGAGGACCGTGCGACCTGTACTCGAGCCACAGGAAACAGCCGGGTGCCGCCAGCACAGGAGAGGCAGAGGTAACGGATAGCGCTTGTTGCCTCGGCAACTCAGTGAAGCTACAGACA
>NC_050179.1:35862401-35879901 GCF_008315115.2 Sander lucioperca | reverse complement strand
TTCGAGCTGGCGACAGTGTCTCTGTGAAGGCCGGTGCAGAGCGGGGGGGGGAATCAATGGCGGAGGCCAGGTTGTGATTGGTGGCCTTAGCACCAGGCTCTCTTACCATTACAGTGGCGACCTTGGTCTGTTCAACTCAGCGGCCGTTTGCGCCGCTGTCGTTATGAAGCCAATTACGTCTGTTGTTTGGTCAGCAACGCAATACTCGGGTCGGAAGGGGTAATGGCGGCTCTTAAACGAGGCTCTTAAACGCAATCTGCTGTCACAACCCAGCACCGAGGACTCTGGGTAAAGCTGCTGCCAAGAGTCGGCCCTGCCTGGAGAAACTTTCCGTTCCGTCACATCGTTCCAGCGGGGGGGGACGAAGTATTCAGATTACTTTACTTCAGTAAAAGTACTAACACCACTCTGTGAAAATCCTCTGTTACAAGTACAAGTCCTGCATTGGAAATGTTATTGTTTTTTTGTTATGTTTCGGGGGCTATGTCCCCTCTCTGAGCAAATGATGCAGTTGTTGAAAACCTTTTTTAGTAAACTTTGTGTACACAAACAATGTTGTCAATGCTTTCGTTAAGGTGTAGAGCTCCTGGTGATACTGGGAGCAAAGTCTCATGTTGTGTCGAGCCTTCTTAGTGTTTTAAAAATAGCTATTTTGAGGCTATCATAGTAGTGCCCCTAGCACTCCCATTCAATAGGTCATTTGACCCAACAACGAAAATACGGTACATCTTAAAAGTGGCGTTTCCGTCCTAAATATGCTTTTAAAAGAAAGTTTGACTTTGAGTACATTCACAAAAAGACCCTAGGTTGCAGTTTGGCGAGAGTTAGGCTTTAAGTAACAAACCAATCGGGTCAGTAGGAAGTCGTCATCCTATCAGATCAGATATTATTGATTGTTTTATTCCAAAACTCGTGCACCTGTTCACACTCCCAGACCATGTGATGGAAAGTTCCAGTTTGTTGGCAGAATGTGCAGTAGGGAGTAGGAATAGCCTGGGTAAACCCCGACGAACTTCCGGCAAATTTGAGATTTACTCTGCAAGTCTGTCTGGTGAAGAGCCCATTCAAACCCATTTCCAATGTCCCCAAAATCGAGGCACCAATCACAACCGTTGAGGCGGGCTTTACACCAATCACAACCGCTGAGGCGGGCTCTACACCAATCACAACCGTTGAGGCGGGCTTTACACCAATCACAACCGTTGAGGCGGGCTTTACACCAATCACAAGGCTTTACACCAATCACAAGGCTTTACACCAATCACAACCGCTGAGGCGGGCTTTACACCAATCACAAGGCTTTACACCCATCACAACCGCTGAGGCGGGCTTTACACCAATCACAAGGCTTTACACCAATCACAACCGCTGAGGCGGGCTTTACACCAATCACAACCGTTGAGGCGGACTTTACACCAATCACAACCGTTGAGGCGGGCTCTACACCAATCACAACCGCTGAGGCGGGCTCTACACCAATCACAAGGCTTTACACCAATCGCAAGCGCTGAGGCGGGCTTTACACCAATCACAACCGCTGAGGCGGGCTCTACACCAATCACAACCGCTTAGGCGGGCTCTACACCAATCACAAGGCTTTACACCAATCGCAAGCGCTGAGGCGGGCTTTACACCAATCACAACCGCTGAGGCGGGCTTTACACCAATCACAACCGCCGAGGCGGGCTTTACACCAATCACAACCGTTGAGGCGGGCTTTACACCAATCACAACCGTTGAGGCGGGCTTTACTTGGTGTGATTGGTTGAAGGACTATCCAATGCGCCCAGAGGCATTTGAGTGGCATCCGTTGGTGACCCCCCTTTGGAAATGAACTGTCAATGAACCTTCCCCAGACCTCTGGTGTCAACCCAGCTAGAGTAGGAATGGCTTTAGAGAGGTTTCTCTCATGGGGAGTCCAGTATGTCCTATGACATATGTTGAAGTGGATCTGCTGGTGATTTGGGTTCTCGGAACAATGGGAAGTGTCCCAAACTGTCTCCCAATTAATTGCGTTCCCCTCAGGGCTCAGCTCTCGCTCTCATTTCTTGTTCTTACTTGTTCAGTACTTTAACCACATTTTCCTGATGGGACTTACACACTTTTCCTGAAGTAACATTTTAACTGCAGGACTTTAACTTGTAACAGTATTTTTACATTATAGTATCAGTAGCAGAAGTAGAGGATGTGAATACTTCTCCCCCCCGCTGCTGAGCGCTGGCAGTGACATGCCGCTGGCGCCATGTTCCGTGTTGGCCTCGTTAGCCGGCGCGTTGCGGGGCTTTTACATCGCTGTCACAACACTGTCAGGGTGGGCTGTGTGTTTACCAGCCCTCGCTAACACTCCCACTGCTCCGTCTAGCTGAGAGCTGCAGAGATGAGTTAATTAGCTGTCAACTTTTAAATTAATCGCTAACTTTTTTAATAATCCATTAACCGGTTTGAGTCACTTTTTATGAAAACAAGTAAAAAGTCTCTGCTTCCAGCTCATTAATTGTGAATATTTTCTAGTTTCTTCTCTCCTCTGGGACAGGAAACTGAATATCTTTACTTCTTTTCCTCCTTCCCTGCCTTCCTCTTCTTTCCTTTCTTCCTTCCTTATTTATTCTTTAGTTTTTTTCCATTATTCCTTCCCCTTTTCTTTCCATCCTTGCCTACTTTCTTACATCCTTCTTTCCTTCCCTCCTCTTATTTTATTCCCTACTTTCTTCCTTTATTTTTGTTCCTTTCCTCCTTACATACTTTCTTAAAAACTTAATAATCAGTCCAATCCCTCCAGGATTTCGCGATGTCGCGATCGTGCCAATTCATGCAAATTCAACCAATCACCGTGACTTTGGTGCGACTCGCAATTTTGACCAAACACCACAACTTTTCCGCAAATTTGACCAATAACCGGAGTTTCCCGCGACTTCAACCAATCCCAGCAGTCCCACGTGCCAGACTTTACGTCAGTATAATGTGACTCTGGGAGCCACTGACCAAGCGGTAGTGAGAGAGAGAGCTGGTTTCCGATATGAAGACGAGACTCGAACATCTCACATTTACCAACAAAACATTTCAGACCGTCCTGCCAACCTGTATACATTTTAACATCAATGTACGCTATAACGATTATTCACTCTAAAGTCAGCGGCTGCTGTTTCAATCCTGTCGGCTGTCTGCAGCGGGCGGGGGCTGCTCAGTTCCCCCCGCTACTGACGCACACACACACACACACACACACACACACACACACACACACACACACACACAAACACACACGGTGGATGCAGGAAAAACCACAGATGAGACGACACGATGACCTAAATTGAGGACTGCTACTCTCGTTATTGTAAGTGCAATGATAAGTTAAAGTCCAGTAAGTAGCTACTTTATGAAAACGTATGAATGTGTCCCAGGCCAGGTTAGGAAATTAACTACCAATGTAAAGATCTACAAGCCACTGACACATATGTTCAAATTTGATTCATTCAATAAATTATTATTTTGTCTTAAATCCACCAGCCTTTTTCATATTATACCAACATCTGCAGCATCCTGAGCCTTTATAAGGTTCCTAGGAAATCTCAGCCCAGAGTAATTTTATTCTCCCCGAAACAAGTTTCCTATTTATTTTTAAAGAACTATACAAAAATAAAAAATCACAACTTTTTTTGCAACTTTCACTGTCCCTCGCAACTTCATTGCAACAAACATACAAAAGACATCGCAACTTTTATCGCAACTTTTTACAAAAGCTCCTGCGAAATCAGTTTTGGGTCGCAAAACAATCTAAAAAAAAAGGCCGCGAAATCCTGGAGGGACTGATAATACTACAGCTGCAAAGATGAATCGATTAGTTGTCAACTATTACATTAATCTCCGACTATTTTGTTCATTGGTTAATAGGTTTGAGTCATTAAACGTCTCTGCTTCCAGCTTGTTAAATTGGGACCAAACAACTAATCCATTAATCCAGTTAATAATCCACACATTAGTCAACGTTGAAAATAATCGTTGTTGCAGCCCTAGTAATGACTGTAGTCAGTGGTGTAGTCTAAAGTATTGTAGTGGGTATACTGGATATGTTGGCCAGAATCTACCATAGCCATATCATAGTGGGGGAGTCTGGGTGTCCTCCCCCAGGGAAGTTTTGAGCATCAACGACTTCATTTCCTGTATTCAGATACACTTTTATGCACCAATTTACGGTGGAAGTAACCTTTATTTAGCCTATATGAAGAAGAAAAACACAGATGACAATTCAAAATATATCAAAACTATAATAAATATGTAAAGTATGTTGTTGTGTGTCATTGGGTATTTTTAAGTGGGTATATGGAAATCCTGGAGCTTTCTTAGTGGGTATACTGCGTCTACCTGCGTATCATGGAGACTACACCACTGACATGTCATTGGTCATTATTTTTAAAGGCTTCCTGTTTTACATCTGGCTGGGGGACTACCGATGAAAATTAGCACTTTTGAGCTAACTCGGGCACATTTACATTGTTTTAATGTTGATTAATGTTCCCTGTCCCCTTTCAAATAAAGAAATAGAAATAGACTGTAGTGTAGTGGCTTCGAATGACGAACAAAAATGCTTGTCTTTTACTTGGAACATTTTAGTCAGTGCGCTTACATTCAGTTAAAAAGGCAATACCCCGATTTCTCAAACGCCATGTAAACACCTTACCCCGCTTAAAATCTGAGGTATAATAACTCGGTTAACAGAGGGAGAGAACTCCTTCAGTAACCGGGGGATCCCTGCATGTATACACCTTAACGGGGCTACGATTGGTTTAACCCCGTAGTCACATTAGCTACAAGAGACAGAGACAGAGCGACATTTTCTCATTTTCAATGGGAGTGGCCGTTTGCCAGCGACAAGCGACGAGCTCGCCGTTGCCACGAGCTAGACGGGGCCAAAATAGACAAGAAGTCTATTTTATGCAAATGCTGAGCGATGCGACAAAGCGACTGCCAATCGGAGTGAAGGCAGCGTGACGTATGTACGTTGGTAGCTCGAGTCAAAGTAAATCATTCCAGAGGGTGGAAACGCTTCAGGACATTGTATTTCTGTATATATCGGATATGTTTGGCATTTTATCTCATATATTTTGTTACCCCTATCGAGAAATAAATACTTTTACATCCAAAAACATCGTTCTTGTGACTTGACAATACCTCTGAAGCAGTGTTGTAATGTAACGGAGTACAAATACTTCGTTACTGTACTTAAGTAGAAATTTCACATATCTGTACTTTACTTCGCTATTTAAATTGATGTCAACTTTCACTTTTACTCCACTACATTTCCTAGATAAAATGTATACTTTTACTCCGTTATATTTCCACTAAGCATCTTCGTTACTCGTTACTAAAAAAATTAAATTAGAAGAAATGTGTGCGACTGCAATAAGGGAGGTTTGGCGAATCACTGCTCCTAGATTACATTACGCACGCTCCGCACGCCGCGCGCTCTATTTCAGCGCTTGTTTGTTGCTAAAGGAGGAGGAGGACGCACAACTGAAACCGCCATGGAAGCACGAGCACCTCCTGGAGGACCTCCCGTTATCGTAGACGACCACCCCGACGATAGTGGTGAACTCGGTGAACAGGGTAGTGGTGAAGATAACGTCATACACCCGTGGCCGTATTTGCAAGAAATGTTTCTGTACATTGGAATGAAAGATTCTTCCTACCGGATGATTAAGAAGATATGGGAACCCATATCTTTATTTTTGTCGGACGCCGGGGAGCTCCGCAGCAATTCAGCACACGGCAGATAGTGCGGGACAGGAAGTCGAGCACAGAAACAAAATAAAAATCCGGTTAATTTTCAAAGTAAAATCCAGCGTGCTCACGGCGGATCATATTTCCCTGCACTACACCTTGAAAACACAGCTCAGAGTAGTTCCCCCTCTACTCCTCTGGATGAAACTAACTGCTGGTGGTTTTGTGGTTCTATTCTACGTGAATTCGTGAGATCTCGTGGGTCCTCGTGACTACAGCTGTCAGTCATGGCCGCAGCCGTGCCGCAACAAATCCAGACCTGGTGGGTGTTGATGGACGGCGGAGCACGCAGCCGTTCCGCAGCGGAGCCGGTCCGCAGACGTTCCGCATCCAGTGGAAATCCACAGTAAGCGTCTGCGCATGTTTCAACTGCCCCTCCTCACTCCACTGGGGTGGTTTTTAAACCGGACATAATCCGTCAGCGCACTGTGAGTCGTAGTCGTTGCTATGATACCATACAACAAAACAGTGATGCCTGAGCCTGAATCAGCCGGCCATTGGCATGGCGAGGTATGTACTAGAGCCCTGCGCGGGACTGTTTTTTTCATCCCGCTCCCGCCAAATTTCTGACCATTACCGCCCGCACACGCAACGTGTGTGTTACACTCCCGCCCGCTCCTGCAAAACTCTGAGAATTTATGCCCGCACAATAATAGAGATGCATTGATTTTGTGTCTTCTCCCGTCCCGCATGAGAAAACACGTCATCTTATAGGCTAATAGGGAGAAGATGAAGGCAAAGAAGGCAGGTGCTTGCTGCTGTGAGAGGGGGAGGAAGGAGCAGAGGGTGAGGGAGAGAGGGGGAGGAAGGAGCAGAGGATGAGGGAGCGAGGGGGAGGAAGGAGCAGAGGGTGAGGGAGAGAGGGGGAGGAAGGAGCAGAGGATGAGGGAGAGAGGGGGAGGAAGGAGCAGAGGATGAGGGAGCGGGAGGACGGTGGACGGAGCCTCGGAGCTCCCCCGTCCTGGGAGGCTCAGACACGCTGCTGGTGTCTGCTCATAGATATACAGTAGCCTATATACTGTCAGTATATATATCTATGGTGTCTGCTGGCGTGGGGGGGTTCCAGGCTACATCCTGATCCCGCTGTGTTTTTTTTAGATGCCTGTTCCCGCCCCGCAGCAAAGTTCAAACCGCCCGCTCCCGCGAGATTTGCGTTGGGTCCCTGCGGGACCCGGCGGGACCCAATCCCAATGCAGCCCTCTAGTATGTACAAACAGGCCGCACTGAGGTAAAAGTGCAGACTGCCTGTCGCAGGAACTGAAAATGGCAAATTGCGCTTTTCTGTATCATGCATATGCATTCACAGGAGGGTGAAGGGGACAGTTGGAGTTTCCCATAAAGAGATGGGAGGGGAAGTGTAAAGTGCGCCTAATTTTGTATTCTCTGGTATAAAAAAAAAACGCCCGTGAAAGCGCACCTCTATTTTGCAGTGAAAATTCTCTTAAAAGCAGGTGTAAACCAGGATGTGGGTTTCCTGGCATATGCCTCCTGGTGAAATGGCAGCAGTAATCCGAGCAAGACGAAGACATAGGCCAAGGAGACGAGCTGAAAGGATCACACGTTTTCAGTTGAGTGAAGACGAAATCATTAACTGTTACAGATTAAGCAGCCATGCATTGTTACAGTGAGAAGAAATCAAAGATGACATCATATCTCCGACTCAGCATTCACATTTTATTCCAGCAGTTGTTAAACTCCTCCCTACATTACAAATACTGGCATCAGGATCTTTTCAAACAGTCATAGCATCAGCAGTGGGAATATCACAGTCTGCACTCAGCCGTATCATAGCACCAGTACTTAACGCTTTGCTACAGCGCAGTTTACGGTATAGTGGGCGGAGAAAGGCGCTGATTACCCGATGAACTGCAGGTTTGGTAAATACGACTTAAGCTGAAGTATCGCTTTCTGCGGGTTGGCCATGGCGCTGATAACGCTACATTCGCAAATGTACGTACATCTGGCCATGACTGTTAAATATGCTGCAGTTTTACAAACAAGAAAGTGAACAAACTTAAGCATGACGGACATTTTGCATAGCGTCTCACGTTCATCTCATCACAACAGACAGTTACGTGTAGGCTACTTCAAATTAAAAGCACTTCCTGTGACAGTTCAAAGTAAAACTGAATTACAGTTAAACGAATAAGGTCGTGTACATTTTTCACATATTAGCTCTGAATCAAGTACTGTAAATGATGTATATAGTGAGTTTTAACCACACTATAACTATAACATTTCCTTTAGACTTGTTTTAAACTAAACTAACTGCTTATTCAAGTGCTTCAAACTAGAGATGCACCGATAGACCGGCCGGTGACCGGAATTGGCCGGTTTTCACGTGCTCGGCCATGACCGGCGACCAGCAGGTCAGTCTGACATATGGTGATTTCATGCCGGTCAATGCTACAATTAACTGACAACATAAGTTATACCAGTTACAGTTCTCAAGGACGCACACACACACGCCACAGCACGGACGCCACAGCACGGACGCCACAGCACGGACGCCACAGCACGGACGCCACAGCACACTCTCTTTCTCCTTTCTTTCAACTTTTCCGCCGTGTGTGGCGCGTACCCGCTCGCGGTGTGAAGGCGTGTCCGCGCTGTTCTCGCACATGTAGGAACCTGGTGAATTAACCTGCAACATGTCAGCTGTTTGGGAATTCTTCAGCGTGTGTGCAGAAGATAACAAGTTTGCAATATGCAACACCTGCGTGGAGGGACGACACCAAAAACCTAAATCATATTTTCTTTAGTTGGATATTGATGTGAAAAGAAGGAAATGGTTCTAACATTGCTCTTTAGATGTGTGTTAATGTCCCACACCAGGAGTAATTTATATAGTTCTATTTTATAGTGATCCATTATCTGTTCAACACATGTTCTATTAAAGAAAAGATAGAAAATAAATATGTGTGTGCTGTAAAGTGGTTAGAAAAAATGAAATCGGAATCGGCTAAAATCGGTATCGGCTGGTCTAACTCAAAGAAAATCGGAAATCGTAATCGGCCTAGAAAGTTGTAATCGGTGCATCTCTACTTTAAACAAACATTTCACAACAATAAGCTCATTCTCTTTATAATCAGAAGCCTCTGGAGAGATAGGAAGCCATTAAAAGGTGCACTATGTCTGGATCCTCTCCCTGTGTTATGATGGATGGTTGGTGTATTAGCTGAGCGTCACGTTCTGCCGGAGGCTCATGTTTAAGCATGTCGGCGTTCCCAGGCAACTGATTTATGCCGCTCTTATTTCTGCTCTGACGGAGGAGCTCATCTGAGCCGGACAGCAGGGCCTCTCTGAATCTCCGTGGTGGGAGCTGCAGCTACAGATTGCTTTCAAGGTTTCTCTGCAGGAAGCTGAATGCCTGACTTCATATTTTCTTTGGTGTTTTGCGATAGAAATCTGCTCTATAATTTAGCAACTTGCCCCCGCACCACCCCTCCACTTCCTTCCTGACTCACTGAACAACACTTCCTTTTGATTTGGCACTTTCTGTTCCTGTTTCTTTGTTTTTTGTTGTAGTTGTAGGTTTTGACCGGTGTTAGGCAACCAATCAGCACCCACAGAGCTTTAGCAGGAAGCCTTGTTTATGCTCGGCGGCTCGCTTCCTGGTTTCAGGTCAGGCCTCGCTGGGATTTCTGGAAATTACACAAAAGCATGTATGATACGATATAACTTTTAATGTCAGCCAGGGCTGAAATTCTTTTTGCATCCCTGGGTAGTTCAGACATACATACAGACATACAGTATCTCACAAAAGTGAGTACACCCCTCATTTTACTAAATATTTCATTATATCTTTTAATGGGACAACACTGAAGAAATTACACTTTGCTACAATGTCAAGTATTAAGTGTACAGCTTGTATAACAGTGTAAATGTGCTGTCCCCTCAAAATAACTCAACACACAGCCATTAATGTCTAAACCGCTGGCAACAAAAGTCAGTACACCCCTATGTTAAATTCCCATAGAGGCAGGCAGATGTTTATTTCTAACGGCCAGTTATTTCATGGATCCAGGATACTATGCATCCTGATAAAGTTCCCTTGGCCCCACATCATCACATACCCTTCACCATACCCCCACATCATCACATACCCTTCACCATACCCCACATCATCACATACCCTTCACCATACCCCCACATCATCACATACCCTTCACCATACCCCACATCATCACATACCCTTCACCATACCTAGAGATTGGCATGGGGTACTTTCATAAAATCATCTCTCACAGCAAATCAAACCAGCTATTAGGCTAACTGACATAAAACCATGTTAATCTCTAGGTATGGTGAAGGGTATGTGATGATGTGGGGTATGGTGAAGGGTATGTGATGATGTGGGGGTATGGTGAAGGGTATGTGATGATGTGGGGGTATGGTGAAGGGTATGTGATGATGTGGGGGTATGGTGAAGGGTATGTGATGATGTGGGGGTATGGTGAAGGGTATGTGATGATGTGGGGGTATGGTTGTGCAATCAACTTTCTTTTAACGAGCCTGTTGTACTGATGAGATGACCAGTTATAGTTGTAGTGCTAGTTGGCCTATTAATTAAGAGGTGCGGATTAATTCAGGTAGGACTGTGTGTAGACGTATTTTATTATGTGTATTATGAGGTGGTCCGCGAAAATTCTTGATTACAAATAGTGGTCCACACACACAAAAAGTTTGAAAACCCCTGGACTATTGTATAATAGACTTAACGATCAGTGGGATCATTGAGAAATGAATGGGCCGATCAATCGAAAATGTTTGTCACTTGCAACCTGTGTATTAAATGAAGAATTTGTTTTAGTTGATATTAGGTTGTTTTTCTTTTCATCAGCCATAAGAAGGGTCTTACAAGTAATCAGTAATTGAATCGGGATGTGATAGGAATGTCACCAGTGTAAACAATGCAAGCTGGCATTATGTCGCAGTCCAGGCACACTTGTGGAGGGGCATAGCCAATTGCAACAGTGGGAAAAGGAGAGTATTAAATGTGCATCAGGAAGACATAAATCCCTGTTAAAAGGCCTTAAAGTGACGATAAAAGAGCCGCTTTATTATCCTCTGTATCGTGATGCAATTCTGCGGTATGTGACAAGGGATTTAAATCAAATCCTTTAGATTCTACGGGGTCTCTCAATCGTGGGGCGTGGCGTTGCGACTACTGAGTGATGTGAAGCCATAGAGCATAGGCAGCGTTAACAGGTCCCCTGCTTGGATTCACCACATTTGACTGACCAAAACAGGCTTCTGGGAGAAGATATGTTTTCAGAAAAGTCTCCCCTGAACACATATTTTTGTGTCCAAAAATATGTCCAAGCCCTGGTGTGTGGAGTCGAGCACTGACAGCGCACTGGGTCTCACTTGTCGTAGCGCGGCCGAGACACCGGCCTTTTCTGGGATAATGATGTGACTGGTGTCAGGTTTTTGTCAGCTGGAAGAAGAACTACAGAACATGGTGAAAGTACAAAACATGGACAATCAGCTTTTTCCATCGTGTCAGAGCAGTGTGTTTCTCAAATGGGGGTACGCGTACTCCTAGGGGTACTTTGGAGTACTCCAGGGGGTACGTGAGATTTTTGACAACACTCCTACTCAAAAAGCCATATTACAAAATTTAATTTTAGATATTTATTCACTATTTTATTCATATATTATGCTACTTTTGTGAACCCAAGACTTTTGTAAACTTCCAGGCACCAGAACAATTGAGCGTAGGTATGTTTTCACAAGAGATTAGAGAAATATTTCTGCTTTAGGGCCAAATTATCTCTTTACACATTGATTTGGAACAGATTTTTCACTATCCAAAAAGCTTTTGAGTTTATTTTATTTTACCTTTATTTAACCAGGAAAACTCATTGAGATTAAAAATCTCTTTTTCAAGAGTGTCCTGGCCAAGATAGGCAGCAGTACAACCACATATACAGTACATATAAACAGAAAATACGCAAAAACACCAAAAACATAAAACAACTGACACAACAAATCTTTCAAAGTCAACCACACTCCTAAACACATCAGTCAAAACATCTGCAGCCAGATGTGGCTGCCTCCAAGTCAATCAACATCCTCTTAAAAGCGACCAATGAGACGAGCTCATTAACTTTCATGGATTTCTGTAAATTGTTCCAAGCAGAGGGAGCAGCAAACTTAAAGGCCTTTTTTTCCCAGCTCAGTTCTAACCTTTGGTACGGACAGAAGGAAAAGATCCTGAGTATGTTCTGAACATTTTGATATAAAACACATAGGGATCAGTTATATGCAAATACCCTTAAAAGGAGAATTCAAAAAGATATCTAAAAATGCCCTAAGACCCTTCAGTCATTCATAAATCCTACAATAATTGTACACTGTCATTATGAATGAATTAGAGATGCTATACATTTGAAATGTGGCATTTAAGTGTTACAATAATATTGTTTAGTTGATCAGACACTGATATGGTGCAGATTTACTTCCATGAAAAACAATATTTCCAAAGGGGGAACATTATTGAATAAAGTCTGAGAGCCATTGGTGTTAGAGGAGACAGAGGGGAGACAGAGGGGAGAAGGTACTTGTCCTCTGACAGCCGGCTGAGTCCTGCCGTCACACAGGGTCATCCATCTTTGAGACTGCGGCCGCCCTCCCGCCGAGAGTTTTGATTATGTTGAGTGCTCGGTCTGCTAGAAAACAAGCGCTCAGTCAGGAAGATGTGTCACGGTTATAAATTGCAGCTCCACTTTTTTTGTCGCTGTGTCCTGTCACAGTTTTAATTAAACAAGACAAAGACCGGGCGATGGGAGCGGCCAGCGATCAAAGAGAAAGATGGTTTGTGGGTTTCTGATAATAAGCAGCAGAGAGGAGTTGGTGGTGTGGATAAGGGCCCTTGCAGGGCTAAATCGAGCAGGAACCAGATGTTATTAGTACTTTTTTTTTAGTCTAGATCAAAGGAAATACCAGTCCCTCCAAAAAAACGTGATTATGCGATCACATAATTCAATGCATAATCAGCCAAAGTCTGCATATTTATGCGGGGGCCGCATTTTTTCAAATACGCCGCACTTTCACCGCATAAATTGCCGATTTCTGCGCAAAATATGCGGGACTTGCATGATTTCATAATCCCTGCATTTTTGTTTCGTGCAAAAAAGTCACATATATCGTAGCAGAAAGATGAAAAACACACAACTTCACACAAGAACAGCCAATTTCTCCTGTTGCCATGGGAACGTTATGAAGTGATGTAATTACGCGACGTGAACGTCCTCGAAAAGCTGCAAACCCCGCGATGAAGCCACGATGAAACCACAGTTTTTGCAAGTTCCCGCAATTTCATCGCATAAAATTGCATAAATATCCCGCATATTCCATCGCGTTTTTTAAGAAAACGTGACGCATTTTTATGGAAGGACTGGAATACAGTACATTTCTAGGATTAAGCACGACATCCGGCGTGTCAGGCTTCGTCCCGCTGAAAATGGCAACTTTTGAAGTAAATGTGGATGGTGCAACAAAGAAGGCCTGCTCGGTTCTTTCAGGGAAGATTTTTAAAGAATATGTTTAGGTCATTTCCTCTCTAACTGGGACGTTTTGGGACTGATTGGTGGGATTGCTGTGGACGAAGTACACACAGAGATACACTGGTAAGAGATAATGATGTTTAACCATGTATCAGCTAATTTAAATAGCTCCCGTTACTGTGTTGTGTCAACAGTTAACTTCATTTAATATTGTATGTGGCGTTTTATTTTGCGGGGTGCAAATGTTCCACCAGAACAAGTTCCTTCCTGAGACTATTTAGCAGAGCCACCGTCGCTGCGTCCGGAGCTTAGCGCCGCCCAAGACCGTTGTGATTGGTTTAAAGTGCCCATATTATGAAAAAATCACTTTCTCTGGGATTTGGGGAGTTATTTTGTGTCTCTGGTGCTTCCACACACATACAAACTTGGAAAAAAAACCATCCATGCTGTTTAGAGTGAGATACAGTTTCTGAATGTGTCCTGCCTTCAGTGTCCGGGTGAGCTGGTCAACATCTGCACGGCTTTCTACGTCATCGGCCGAAACATTTGGTGTGTGCTAACCACTTCAGCTAATACCACATCAGCTAGCTGTTTCTCCAACTTCAGTAGTACAAGGCAGGATTAGCCGGGAGACTTCTTCTAAACGAGGGCGCACTTCCAACTTTGTGGAATACCTGCAGAACAGGGACATGGAAGTAGTTCTTTACAATTTATTTTGTAGATTAGGGTGAACTAGTGTGTGTTGTAGCAGTGTTTTGCCATTGAGAACGAGGTGGTTAACCGCTATCAGCGCTAGCTTCTAGCTAGTAGTCCTTACCTAGCTACTGAGCATGTGCAACTTCCAACAAAGATGTTACAGCAGTGAGAGGTCCCACTCTGTAGCTAAAACAGAGACCTGAACACAGGGTGAAAAGAGGAGCTGCAGCAATGTGCAGTACAACAAATATATGGTGTTTTCTGAAAATTAAACCACGTAAACCTATTCTGATATAACATATTAATACAATTATGAACCTGAAAATGAGCATAATATGAGCACTTTAAAGAAATGCAAACAACCCAGAGCGTTCTTTTCTGAGCCAGCAGACAGCAGACTGTGTGCTGCTGTCTGCTGGACTGGCTCTGGTTCAAGTTTGGTGGACAAGTTTAGTTATACTACATTTTTCTTACTAACAACAAAATGCATGAAAAGATCAGAAGCAACAATGCAGTGGTTGCCAAACTGGTGTTTACTAATATATACATACAGGCCTATACATAGACCTCAACAGTCCCGCCCCTCGTCCGAGAGACCTTGGGTTCCGGAAGTAAAATTCCCATTCATTTTTCCCATAGACGTCTGGAAAAATCCGTATATAAAGAGTTTTAGACCGTGCCTTAGGCTAACCAGACGGGACGTGACTCATAAACATACAACGTATCATTTCGAGTGAAAAAACGAACAGAAAATTCAAAAAAAGTCAAAGGTACAACACTGTGTACCTATCGTCATCTCAGAGCGAAGGAACTACTCATCCCATAAACCACCGCGCACCACTGAACAAAGGAAGCTAACGTTAGTTTAGCTAACAGCTAATTCAGCTAACCGCTAGCTGAGACAGCATGTAATAACTTTAAAAGGCCCTCAAAATAAAACCTGAAAATAACCGTTAACATATATAACGGCTGTTACGTCAGCTGTAGACGGCTTTACCCAGTGATAAGTTTGAGTTAACGTTATTTTAGACTGAATCAAGCTGTCAGCTTGCGGTTAGCCGAATTAGCTGTTAGCTAAACTAACGTTAGCTTCCCGGTGGAGGCTAACGTCAGAAGCGTGGAACTGATCGTGATTCGTGCAGTGTCGTAAATCCACGCGACGGATCGTGCAGGCAGCTCCCCCTCCCCCCCCTCACCAGCATGAGCACCACCAATCAGAGGCATCACTGTGGGATTGTGGGATTGTTCAGGATTGTGGGTAATGAAGTACTTATCCAAGACATCGCCAATAAAAGACATTTATCTCAAAACAAGTGTAGTGCCCCATGATTTTTGGCGTCTATATAGCATATACAATCGCTTAGTCATGTCGGCAAGCTGGTTTTAAGTCTACCATCGACGGTTACGATTTTATGGCTTATACTGCAACTGTCAATGGAGAAATTGCATTGTATTTTTACTTCCGGAACCTGCTGTGGGCGGGACTGTTGCGCTCTATACAGATCACTCTGTCCTGCAGAAAAGGTTTTGGGCACAACTGCAACAATGTGTAAGTTTGTCTCTCAACACTTTCTGACTTCTCTACGTAGCTGCAGCTCATCTCCAACTGAAGATGAAAAATCCTGATTTGTTTGTTTGCCTTTGGTACCACATTTTAATTTGATATTCTCATATCCTATTTCGTCTGTGTGGGAGCAGAGAGGCGATACATAAAAGTAGATTTAAAAGCACTTTATACAGCTTTATACACTCTCTAATAATATCAATTTCATCAAAGCCAAGGACAAAATGTGCCAGTATTTTCATCTTAGAATATCGAAATCCAAAACAAATGCAGAAAACTATAAGCACTTTTATACAGACCCACCTACACAATAAGCCCTGTAGCAATAACTTCATGGCTGCAGCAAAAAGCAACGGATAAATGAAATAATAAAAAGTAACTGGGAGAAATGGAGGCACCTACAATTGGTGCTTGGATCAAGACTATGGGGCAATGTACTGTATGTCCATGGAGAGACTGACATGCTGTTTATATTGAGAGGCAAATTTGGGTTTTTTGAGAAAATCTGGAGGCCGTTTGATCGGTTTGTAAAAGAAGAAGACATAGGAGAGCTGCTACTGTAATTCCGTCATATAATTAGTTTTTTTTTAATTGCGATAAAAAAATTGTAAAAACATTGTTAAAAAACAACCTTTTTTATTAACCGGTGGGAAAATGTTCTCACCGTGGCATCCCTAGTGTGTGGCACTTTGACCTTCTAGAGCAGGGGTCTTCAACTTTTTTCAAGCCAAGGACCCCTCAGCTGAGAGAGAGACGGAGCAGGGACCCCCTGCTACATATACTGTATAACATAAGGTTGCACATTAAACTGGCCTACAGTAACGTGAAGTGGCCCAAAGCCTTTATGCAGCTCAATAGTGTGGTTCCGAAAGTAAAAATCCCATTGATTTTCTCCATAAGGATTTTGATTTTCAGCCATAATGTCTAAACCATCCGAGGTAGGCTGACCCTGAGCTACGCAATGGGATAAGCCAGCCTCCGCAAAGCGTACCTCCTATGGCGCCATTTTGATGCTACCAAGCCATCACCTCCCGTTAGCATCCCATTGACTGCCATTCATTTTGACGTCACTTTGACAGTGAATAACTTTACATCTGAAGAGTTTAAAGACTCTATTTGTCCATTGTTTATTTCTAAAGAAACACGACAATGTATAAAAGGCTCCATTACCTTGTACCTCACGTTATGGCTCCGTAGCAGACGTTTTTATAAAAATAGGCTAACGATTGGGTCATAACCACGAGACTTACTGTCTCATAGTAGAGGAATTACCGTATAGTACAGGAGACGCTCTCAGGTAGTTTGGACTTCCATTAGCTGTTTAAGTTTAATTACTAATGTTAACTATCATTTTAGTGATCAATAATTAGCCTGTGTCTATGTTATCTCCTTACATATACCTACGCTCTCCGTCTCTGCTAGATTGGGAATGATTGAGATTTCTCTTGGCACAGCTACCAGAAGACTTCCAACTTTCAGACAGGTTGCTCACGTCACATCTACGTCTTCAAGCTCAGTTGGAGGCTGCTCAGTAACGCTCAGCCATCACCGGGAAAGATCTGCTAATATCCTTCACTGGTCTCCGTGGAAGTCTACGGCGTGGGCCGTGGCTTTGTCCATTTCTTTAACTGTCTATTGGTTGTTGTTTTTTTTTTTGCGCCAAATCAAATGTTTTACGGTAACGATTCCTCTCGTAGCTGGTTGGCTCGGTTCCAGACTTCAAACTCCTTCTATCAGCAATTTCCGAAACGTCACTGAAACAATTGAATGGGGGAAAAAACTTCGGGAACCAGAGCCGTTAAAAAAGTGGGCGCTCACTGTTGAGCTCCAGACAGAATACTTCGCCATATTAAAATAGGCTAATAGTTGTTGGTACGATTTTATAAATCATGTTTTAATGTTAAACGTACACGTGGCACCGTGAATGCTTAAGATGAACTGTATCTGTGGA
>NC_050179.1:35799901-35857401 GCF_008315115.2 Sander lucioperca | reverse complement strand
AGGATATTAGAAGATCTTTCCCGGTGATGTCTGAGCGTTACTGAGCATCCTCCAACTGGGCTTGAAGACGTAGATGTGACGTGAGCAACCTGTCTGAAAGTTGGAAGTCTTCTGGTAGCTGTGCCAAGAGAAATCTCAATCATTCCCAATCTAGCAGAGACGGAGAGCGTAGGTATATGTAAGGAGATAACATAGACACAGGCTAATTATTGATCACTAAAATGATAGTTAACATTAGTAATTAACCTTAAACAGCTAATGGAAGTCCAAACTGCCTGAGAGCTTCTCCTGTACTATACGGTAATTCCTCTACTATGAGACAGTAAGTCTCGTGGTTATGACCCAATCGTTAGCCTATTTTTATAAAAACGTCTGCTACGGAGCCATAACGTGAGGTACAAGGTAATGGAGCCTTTTATACATTGTCGTGTTTCTTTAGAAATAAACAATGGACAAATAGAGTCTTTAAACTCTTCAGATGTAAAGTTATTCTCTGTCAAAGTGACGTCAAAATGAATGGCAGTCAATGGGATGCTAACGGGAGGTGATGGCTTGTTAGCATCAAAAATGGCGCCATAGGAGGTTGGGGTTGTGAGGAGACGCTTACCCCCTTGCATGGACCCAGGGTCCTTCCATGATGGAGGCTGCTGAGGTTGCTAGGACACGATGGAGGCTGCTGCGGTTGCTAGGAGACTTGTGATGCCACTCGTCGCTGTATGTACAGTGACTCAGATGTTTGTTGTGGCTGTTGTTGTCCGTCTGGCTCTCTCTCAGCTTTAATTGCTGTGCATATTGACTGAAGCAGCAGCAGTGATTGTTACTGGAAGGCCTCAGTGTTTAGTCACATGCACAAGGTCAGTTGTTGGACGTGTCTAAAGCCTGGCTGTGTTTGATCAGCCTGCGTACATCTGTAGTGGAAGTTTTTCTTGTTAGCAGCAGGAGTGCGTATCAAAAACACCAGATGAAACAAATAAGGACGATTTGAGGATTAAACCAAAGTTTTTGGTCTTTGAGTATTTATTTACATTTGCAAATGCAGGAAGCACACGGTTCACAAAAGGCACGCAGCTCTGGTGTGAAAGGTCTCTTCAACGAATAACAAAAAGCACACAGTATATATGCATCTCCAGTGAGATAGAAAGACATGCCCCCTCTTTCTAAACATGACTCAACATTTCTTACAATCAAACATAGTCAGACATTCAGGAGCCACCTCACTTCTTCCCCTCTGTACCACTTTCTACCCCAAGGTTTAGACATCCCGTTTATCTCAACTATGTGAGAAGTCTCAACTATTCACAGAGAAATAACAGATAGTTTAGGGGGACCTTTAGCTCCTATCTGTTCAGCGTACACATTACGTTCCCAGACTTTGTGGCTCTTACTTTCAACATGTGAGAATAAGAAAAACTCACTTTCAGCATTGTGAGACAAAGTAAAACAGAAATAAGACAAGAATATAAAGAATCATGCCTAAATATAATTTTGCCATTACACATCTACTCCAGTACTGTACTTCAGTACCAAATGTTGAAGTACTTGTACTTTACTTGAGTCTTGTCTTTTCATGCCACTTTCTACTTCTACTCTGCTACATTTCAGAGAGAAATACTGTACTTTGTACTCCACTACATTCATCTATTACAGGTTTAGTTACTAGTTACTTTAGAGAGTCAGAGAGAGAGAAAGAGAGAGAGGGAGAGAAAGAAAGAGAGAGACAGAGAGAGAGAGAGAAAGAGAGAGAGGGAGAGAAAGAAAGAGAGAGAGAGAGAGAGAGAGGGAGAGAAAGAAAGAGAGAGAGAGAGAGAAAGAGAGAGAGGGAGAGAAAGAAAGAGAAGGAGAGAAAGAAAGAGGGAGAGAAAGAAAGAGAGAGAGAGAGAGAGAGAGAGAACTGTTTGGATCGTGTCCACTTTCTAAACTGTGAGGATTTTTCGTTACTTTAACGTAATACTTTAACTACATTTTCCTGATGAGACTTACAGACTTTAACTGAAGTAACATTTTAACTGCAGGACTTGTACTTGTGACAGAGTATTTTAACAGTGTGGTATCAGTACTTTTACTGCAGTAAAGGATCTGAATACTTCTTCCCCCACTGGATGCAAGTGATGCAGCTCCACAAATGTGAATGGCGTCGGTACCTGAAGTAACCTTCCTCCTAACGTCCTCCTCCTCAGCCTGTCTGTTTTAATGGGGAACATCGTTAGATGTCCGTGTGACATCAGGCCTCCTACTGTAATTGGAAGGGTGTAGAGTTTAGAGGAGTATTACCGCACCACATTTGATTTTTGGCACTTGCAATTTGGAGTCATTATTTGCGGCGGCCCTGGCAGATGAGGCAGATAAACACTGTTTTGATGTTTTGATGAGGTGTGTGAGGACCTGGAGGATTTTGGGAAAGGTTCCTCCCCAGGAGGGCTGTCAGCGGGGCAGGAGAGGACAGCAGAACGGAAAGCATGACACCAACACAAAGTCAGTTTGTGTCCGTTTCCCTGATACCCATCACTCAGTAAATGCCAGGGAACTTCATTCACTGTTCAAAGAGATCATCCTTTCTTCACAAGATGATGTTCAAACCACCGCCCTGCTCCTCCTTTTCATCTGTTAAAGGTCCCATGGCATGAAAATGTCACTTTATGAGGTTTTTTAACATTAATGTGAGTTCCCCCAGCCTGCCTATGGTCCCCCAGTGGCTAGAAATGGTGATAGGTGTAAACCGAGCCCTGGGTATCCTGCTCTGTCTTTGAGAAAATGAAAGCTCAGATGGGCCGATCTGGAATCTTCCCTTTATGACGTCATAAGGGGAAAGGTTACCTCCCCTTTCTCTGCTTTGCCCACCCAGAGAATTTGGACCGCCCATGAGAGAGAGAGAGAGACATCATGGCTTTCAAACAAGCAAAGTGGCAGTTGGTCAAGGCCAGGGTGGGAAATTAGCCCCCCCCACCCAGCCAATGGCGGGTACTTTTTCAAAGTGGCGGGTGACTTTGCCTTGTATACCAGCCACAGTGGCGGGTGACTTTGCCTTGTATACCAGCCACAGTGGCGGGTGGATTGTAAAACATTCCTTGTAACGGACTGGACAGCTTTTGTCAAAGAAAGCTGTTGCTAAGAAAAAAAAACCGCTTGAATCCACCAGCCATTTTCATATTATACCAACATTTGCAGCATCCTGAGCCAGCAAGACATCGCAACTTTTATCGAATTTTTTTTTACAAAAGCTCCCGCAAAATCAGGCATTTCGGGCCGCAACAATCTCAACAAAAGGCCGCGAAATCCTGGAGGGACGGATTAATGCTACGTTACTGAGAGATGAGTCAAACACAATTTTACCATGGTCTCGCAGGCTTTTTTTTCACATCACTTTTTATTTGTCTATATTAATAAAATATGTATTAATAATAAAAAATAATGTATTGAAGCAATTCAAAATATGCTAGTGCACTTTCTTTTATAAATTTGAATTCTGGAAAAAGTGGCTGGTAAAAAGTATAAGTGGCTGGTGAAATTAGGCACCCACCAGCCACAGTGGCTTTTAATTAGTTAATTTTAAAAAGTTAATTTCCCACCCTGGTCAAGGCCACACCCCCACTAGAGGTCTAATCGGGCCGAATTTTTCCGTCCGAACCCGGCCCGAGCCCGACACAGTTAAAATCTCATTTTTTTTCTCATATTTATGACACATGTAGCCTACCTTTGTTTATATGGAAAGCCCGCTTTTGTTAAGCAGCTGTAGGAAGGCATTCAGAAATGTCAACAGATGAGGTCATCAGCTCACACGGGGGAACAAGCTCACGTTAATAATCTGTTTAATTTAAAATGTTGAATGTGTTAACCTTTCCTGATCGCTTCTTTTCCGACCGTGATTAGAAAACCAGGGGAGACTCTAGAGCTCTCTTAAAGGAGCCGCAGCACCATTTTACAGCATCGCTGTACCGTCGGGTACCGTCAGGACCCGTTGGGCTTGGGTCGGGTATCTATGCCTTAACCCCCACCCTCCACAGACCTGTACTTACGTTTTGGTTTGGGAAAGATGAGGCAACATCTGAAGATCAACGGTTGGTGGATGCATGCGTTCCTCCCATCAGTCAGCTGTGGGAGTTTAAAGGAGAAACGTCACGTTGTTTTCATTGTAAGTTAAAATTGCTTAAGTCTTAAGCCTTGCAATTTTAATGGATAATAAATCACATACTTGTGTTGCTATTGAATATAAATCTGACTCGGTTTGCCCTTGCGCCCTTTTAAATCTGTTTACTGTAAGCCTGGAGAGAGGCAGCTTTCTTTCTATAATGTTTTCATGTTCGAGATCTTCCTAATCCGCCTCGTGATGTTAAGGCTGTGAAAAGGAGGGCAGCTGGATGACAGTGACAGTACATTACTTACTAATCATGTCCCATTACTTAATTATCCCTCCCTTTATTGCCAGAATCTCTTCCTCATTATCTCGTCCTCATTATAAGCCATGAATCAAAAGCTTGTGAGCTGATAAAACATCCCATTACCCATGTTGGGATAGTAACACATGAGGAACGGCGGGAACAATGCAGAGTTTTTTCTATTCTTCTGTGCTGCGAAGACCTCCGGGGAGCCTGAAGTTACAAGAAATGTGCCGCCACTAGGGCTGGGTACCGAACATAGACATGTGTAACCAACCCGTTCTCATTCCGAACTCGTAAAATAAGGACGTTTGGACAGTGGCTGTCAGCATCTGATACGACGAAAATGCCGTCTTTCAGCGTGTTTGTGTAACGCACCGGGGAGAGCAGCAGTTAGAGAGGATTTAGAGAGTAGTATGTAAGGAGGTTGGTTGGGGGGGTGGATGGGTCAAACACAGGACTTTCACCAGGAGAGAGGGGTTCACGTCCTGCTTGTCACGCTTGCTATAGTCGCTTTTTTCTTTCCTCCCACGTGTCACAGAATTATTACGCCCACCCACGACCTTTTCCTAAACATCACTGCGTCAAAAGGGACGGCAATAGTCCCGACCAAGCATGTTTACTTATAGCGCTAAAGGGACGGCAATAGTCTCGACCAAGCGCGTTTACTTACAGCGCTAAAGGGACGGCAATAGTCCCGACCAAGCACGTTTACTTATAGCGCTAAAGGGACGGCAATAGTCCCGACCAAGCACGTTTACTTACAGCGCTAAAGGGACGGCAATAGTCCCGACCAAGCGCGTTTACTTATAGCGCTAAAGGAGACTTTTAGCGTCAATAAGAACGACAAAGGCACCTGACCAAGCGTCCATATTTTACAGGATGGGTGTGAGAACCTGTTGGTGTCACATGTCAACAAGATTCAACAAGACATTTTCACCTGGCTATACCCAATGTGTAGCTCTGTTGTGGTATTTATGCAAATTAGCACATATGTAATTAGATTATGCACCATTTGCCCGTAGTAACAAACAATTTCAAAAAACTTGTAATACATTTTTTGTTTGTCTTGACGTAAGTAATCAACTCAGTAATTTTCATGGTGATATCCAAAGGTTAAAAGTTTTACCCTATTCACATGAGAAAAAGAATGAATGATTGATTCGGCGCCTTCGGCAGAAAAGGCCGAAGGTCCGAGACCGTGTCCAGAAACTATCAGAGACTTCAATGGTAGAAGCTCGCTCTAGCCGTTCACGGTTTCGTGGGTACGGTAAACGTTTCTATGGTACCAGCGAGTTGGGCCAATCAGAGACGTTGCTGTTACGCTTAGGATTGTGGGTAGTGTAGTTTTTCTCCATCAAATCGCGGGTAAAACATGTTGTTCTCAAAACAAGATTGATTTCATACAAACCTTCGTTACACAACCACGTAGACATTATGGGATGGTTTAGACATTATGGGATGGTTTAGACATTATGGGATGGTTTAGACATTATGGGATGGTTCAGACATTATGGGATGGTTTAGACATTATGGGATGGTTCAGACATTATGGGATGGTTTAGACATTATGGGATGGTTCAGACATTATGGGATGGTTTTGACATTATGGGATGGTTTAGACCACGTAGACATTATGGGATGGTTTAGACATTATGGGATGGTTTTGACATTATGGGATGGTTTTGACATTATGGGATGGTTTAGACCACGTAGATGTTATGGGATGGTTTAGACATTATGGGATTGTTTAGACATTATGAGATGGTTTCGACATTATGGGATGGTTTAGACCACGTAGCTCGGGGTCAGTCTACCTCGGATGGTTTAGACATTATGACTGATATTCTAAATCCTTATGGAGAAAATCAATGTGATTTTTACTTCTGGAGTTGGCTGTGGGTGGGACTGTTGAGGTCTATTCTCAGCTAACGTCACAGTCAGATAGCGCCCAACAGTCTATGGTCTCTCGTCTCGTCTAAAATCGTCACATCACTACATGTGACATGACATCTCGAACATGTTAAGAGGCTAGAAGCACGTTTAAAACCTGCCCTTTTTCAGCCTCCTGGGCGCGAACTGTAGCAGGAGCATAACTCAGTGTAGGCAACACCAATTATTTTTGTTTTTCTCTCTAATGACAGCACTACGTGACAACAAACAACAGAGCTACGTGTTGAAATCGACCAGAATCCTCCTTTAATAAACACTAAATAGGGAACAGTGAGCGAGTGAATCCAGATCCATCTGTCAGCCTTCCCCTGTTTCCTCCCTTTCCTCCACCGTGACTCTCCATCCTGCTGAACACAGCAGGGCTGCTGCAGTTTGATGTCACCGCTGTAAATGTGGACTTTGAAAGCTGACTTTTATCCCTAAAAACTACCTTAATCCCCTGTCTGTCTTCCCTGTTTACCTTCTGGCTGAAGCCAGGTGTGCTCGCTGTAAACATGACCCTGCGGGAGCTGAGTTTGTCTTTCATTAAAACCATTTCTTGTTTGTGTTTTCCCCCTTTTATCTTGGAAGTTGTTTCTGCGCTAATGAGGCCTGGGACTGTGGCGTGTGTGATAGTCAAAAGTCTATTCCCATTTATTTTTTTTTTACTTTTCAGAAACTCTTATTAGGCTGCAGAGAACAGGCCGTCCGTCCCACCTGACACCACCGACTGATGGGAAGGGAATGAAAGCTCCGGCCTTTTTGCATTAAACATCAGATGCCACTTTGTTGTTGGTGTGAAAACTCTCCTCTGCTGCCGAGCAGCTCTTCCCTCCCCCCAGGAGGATAATCAGTGATCGGGAGAGGACTTACATCGATGCCTTTTTCTCATAAATTAACACTTGGACGGCATCGTCACGTGTTGTGTTAATAAGCGCGGCGTTTTGCCTCAGAAGTCGGGGATGAAAGAGACACGCCGAGAGCCAGAGCGCCTGTAGTAAGTGACTTTGCTGGAGCAAATGGGGGCCACTGACTGATTGGCCCCAGCACTGGACTGAACTACCCCCATCACCACGTCTCATGTTACACAGGACAGTACTTAACCTCATGTTTGAAGAGAAAATCTTCAGAGTGACCATTTTGAGAATTGAGAACTGTCCTCTCCGGGTTCTGCAGAATCCGTCATGATGCTGGAATCTTTGATGTAATAAACCTTTTATAATCAAGATCAGTGTCGGCGAATACTTCTTCCATACAGCATTACAGCAACAAAACTAAATATACCACACGCCGATGGTCGCACACGTGACTTGGAGCCATTTCAGTGGAAGTATTTCTATTTCAGCCTTTAATGGAAAGGACAGCTATATATGAAAGGGGAGAGAGAGGGGGAAGACGTGCAGGAAATCTTCTGCGTCGAGGCATAAACCTCTATGTATGTGTGCCTGCTCTACCAACTGAGCTAACCCGGCCACAAGTGGAAGTATTTCTGCTAAAGTGTCCAAGAATTCATGGATCTGTGGGCGAGATGCAGCCAAGTCGTCCTGTCACATCACAGGGCTGCTGGAAGCGTCATGTCGTCGCCGTGTTCATGAATGGTGCAGTCAGAAGTATGCTTAAAATAGTCGGATGATCAGCTGGTTGTCAGATCGGTGCCGTTTTCATTCCTGAAATCTCTGATGTGGAAGGGAACGGGGCTCTGTGAGAGTTTGCTAAGAATAGCGATGTAGAAAACACGTGAAGTTTGCTCTGCTAACTGACGGCTCTGCTCTCTTGTTATGTGCCCCGGAGCTGCAGGCTTCTTGCCATGACTCGGCAACTTTTCTCTTTTTCTAAAATCCGGCGCTCTTGCTGATCTTGTTTGGTGTAAAGGGTTCAGTGGTTTTCAACCCGCCTGCTACTATCCAGGTTTATTTGCAACTGTGTAGAAATCTGCAGAAAGATGAGCTTCTTATGCACGTTGACAACATTTTCTTTCTCTCTACTTGATACGGTGAAAAAGGATTTGATGTTGAGCTCGGTTGGATTGATGTGAAGTGATAGCTTCTAGGAAGCATTAAAGCAACACGCCGACTTATTGGGACTTTGTCTTATTCACCGTAACCCCCAGAGTTAGATAAGTCCAGACATACCCTTCTCATCTCTGTGCGTGTAACTGTGCAGTAACTCTGTCTGACGCCCCCACCGCTAGCCTAGCTTAGCACAGATCCTGGAGGTAACCGGCTCCAGCTAGCCTACTGCTCCCAATAAGTGACAAAATAACGCCAACATGTTCCTATTTACATGTTGTGATGTGTATAGTCACAGCGTGTACAAATAACAAGGTCACATGACACACAGCCATCTTCTAACCATATAAAATGTCAGCATCAGTGTTTCCTCAAAGCCAAAGATTAATATTTTGTCCACAACTCAAAGATATTCAGTTTAATGTCACAGAGGAGAGAAGAAACTAGAACAATATTCACATTTAACAAGCTGACATCAGAGAAGTTGGACTTTTTTATTTTTAAGATTCTTTTTTTGGGGCATTTTTAGGCCTTTATTTAACAGGACTGCCGAAGACGTGAAAGGGGAGAGAGAGGGGGGAATGACATGCAGCAAAGGGCCGCAGGGCGGAATCGAACCCGCGGCCGCTGCGTCAAGGAGTAAACCTCTATATATGGGCGCCTGCTCTACCAGGTGAGCTATCCGTGCGCCCAAGTTTAAATTCTTTTGCATAACAAAAAGACTCAAACCGATTAATCGAATATCGAAATAGTTGCCGATTCATTTCATAGTTGAAAACTAATCAGTTCCTCTTTGCAGCTCTAGAGTTTGAAGGCATGAACCGCCCTACTCTTCCTCAAATTGGCTAGTACGTGTTGCCTTTGTTGGTTGGATTGGTTCGGTTTAGGCGAGGCATGAGGAGTGAGATTGGTCAGGGTTAAGATTACCACGGTAAGCCAATCGAAGGCAGAGTAGGGCTACTCCTTCGCCATCCTAGGAAAACGCAAATATGCATCAGGGAGGATGCGTGGGTCAAACAAACGCCACCGAGGAGGCCGCTGTTCACGTCCCGTGTGAAACCAAAAGTCATTGTATTGTACGTTAACCAGTGGTGGGAAGGATACTTTCAAAACGTATTCCGTTATAGAATACAGAATACATGCCCAAAAATTTAATTTGTAACGTATTCCGTTACGTTACTCAATCTGAGTAACGTATTCTGAATACTTGGATTACTTCCACATTGAATTGCATTTTATAAGTGTATGAATGCGGCCATCACATACAGCTTACTAAACAGGCCTATTCTGGTGTGTTCTTCTGGTCCAACTGGCTGAATGTGTACCTGAACAAGCAGACAGACCTTGTATTTGTATTCCCGAACTGCATACTACAAAAAACTAACCGCAGTCTAAGCTACCACGAGCTAATTTTAGCTAACGTTAGCTAGCATGTCAAACGGGGCTAGTCAGTCTTTCAACGGCTCTGGGGATAGTAAATCAGTACGTAGGAGAATGTAAAGTCGCACGTCAACTATAAAATAGCAAGGTGACCAGTGAAACTACAGCAGACGACTACCCTTGGCTAATTAAACAAAATAACTTACTTTAAGATGCTTCTTCAGGTTGGAGGTGGAGTAATTTGGACGCTGAAAGGAGGTTGGTTGCTGGCAAGCAGAGGCTGCACTGCACAGTTATATTTCGTTCTCCCTGTTCTTTCTTTAATGTGAAATGCTGTTTGAATTTCCAAGATAGAAACCATTCCTGCCCTGGCTCTGTTGTGCCGGTTCCGGCTCCATCTCTACCTCTATCAGTGATCACATCAATCATTAAATAGCTCATTTTTTCGTTTTCATATTGGGGCTTCTGGGAAATGCATGGAGTTGCCTTAATTTATTCAGAGAGTGAATAAACTCGTGAAACAGAGAAGTATCGTCATGTAATCCATTGATTTCAACAATGTAACTGTATTCTAAATACCAACTATTTAAATTGTAACCGTAACGGAGTACAATTACTCATAATTTGTATTCTGAATACGTAACGCCGGTACATGTATTCCGTTACTCCCCAACACTGACGTTAACCTACTTACGTAATTCTCTTAACTAACACAAGTTACGTGACAGTCATACTTATTTTAACCTAAACCAAAATCTTTTCCTTCCATCCTTTACCTAACCACGTAGTTTGGGCTGTAACAGGAACAGTCAGAGCTCGAGTTTGCAAAACAGAAAGGAGAAGGGATCGATAAAGTTCGTGAGGCTCTCGGATGATAACGATGACCTGACTGAACCCCTCGTGATGCTTATTGAGCGCGCACCTGACCCGTGATCCTGTGAGTACCCCGTCAAACGGCTGAAAGTCAACAGAGCTCCGCCTTGACATTTCTATCTTCATTATAAATTCGGGGGATTAACACAGCAGGCGCCGCTCTGTTGCGCCCGTGTGTGTCTCTGCTATAATAACGCTCATTAAGACTCCTCGCTTGTTTAAGCGCCGCTATTCATCATCACATTTATTGTGGTTTTAGGCTTTATAGTGCATTAATAATACCCATTATTTATCTCCCGCTGTCATAGCAACAGTATCCAGCCTCAGTTGTGCAGGACTGTTTTTTTATTTCCAGTCAACCCACATCACACACACATCGTAATAGTCGGATATAAATCTGAGCCGTAATGGCCCTGTCGCATTGGTCCCTTATTAGTGTTTCGGAAGAACTGGAAACAGTTCGGGAAGCTCTGCGTCGGAGGAGGCAATTAGTCAGCTCTAATTGGACAGAAATCCACCGCAGCCGTGCTGAAAGCGCTGGCGTCTCTCCTCAGGGCAGAGCTCCTTCTCCGTGAACCCGCAGCTCATTTGAATGCAGGGAGGCACGGCGGAGCAGGTCCAGGAGGGCTCTGAACCGGACAGTCTTCACCCGTTACTGAACAGGGAGCTGCGACAGACCCACGAGAACTCACTGCGGCGCCGACTCAGACTGACAGCGCTCGAGATGATGTAGACATGAACATGTTAGATTAATCTGTCAGCCTGCCAAACCAACGCTCTGTCCCAGAGCAGTGGTGCCCGACCTCGTTGGCTTGTGGCCCTATTAAAGTCCCAGTGAAAGAGAAGGTGGAGCGTCTTCAGCTTCTGTACGGTGACCTATTTTTCTAGGAAAACAGAATATTTGAGCAGTAAATCCATGGTGTTTAGTGTTTTAAGCCCCCAACGTTGTCTTCCAGGCAGCGCTGTCTGGAAGGCACTAGGATTAGGCAATAAGGGTGGGGGAAAAAATCGATACAGCATAGCATCGCAATATTTTCCGTGGCAATACTGTATCGATACACAGACGCCAAGTATTGATCTTTTATTATATATGTGTTGGTCGGTCTGTCTGCTTGACGATCCCATTTTGCAGCAATAAAATTGAAGTGAGATGAACAGACAGAGAAATATATCTTTTTAGATAAAACAGGTGTTGACAAAGTTTTCATTTGGGGACATCATTTGAAATTGGGAAAAATGTAAAGTTGGAAAAAAGGTAACATATTGCAATATATCGCTGAATATTGCAATATGTTTAAAATCGCAATAATATCGTATCGTGACATAAGTATCGTGATGATATCGTATCGTAAGGCCTCTGGTGATTCCCACCCCTATTAGGCAATGGTTGCAGTTACAACACGGCAGTTTGTGTAAATGTCACGTTATTTTTAATCTATTCATACGCTGATTTCTTGGGGAAAGGACACCAGGAGACGGCCGAAAAGGACGCTCCATATGCTGTGAGGCGGCCTGCTGGGGACGCGCCACAATAACGGGATGGCGGAGGTTGGGTTTAGGAAAAACCCTATGGGGAAAGGGTGCCTTACACGCCGTCTCCCTAAATGTCCCTACCATGTTCGTGCTGTGGCCACGAAATATGCTTCCCATTGAAATACATTACTTCACATTTTCATGCTGGCCACCACGTAAAAAAACGAGAAAAACGTCCCCGTGAACACGTATCAATAGATTAAAAATAACGTGACATTTACACAAACTGCCGTGAGACCGGGCTGTACGGTTAGGTGCCTTGAAGTCTAAATCCATAGGCGAAATTTACAGGAGGGATGGAGGGGGTTACAGCCCCCCCCCCCCCCCAAATATTAAAAACTGGCCAGTTCAACCCCTCCCTACCTCCCCCCAAAAATCTAATAATAATTCCCTTTACATAAATAGACATTTGCACCATAAATTGATGCAGAAAAGGCACAAACGGTTGCAGAAAAAAACATCCGCATGCAGAAAATGAAGTGTTTGTGGAGCTCTCAGCACCCTCCCAATGTTGAACCCAAAGTTACAGCCTTGGGTAATTCATCATGTGAAGACTTTGCATTTGATTGGACCGCTAAAAAGTGGGCAGGCTTAGAGTGTAGTTCAGTACTGAGGGTTGTGGCTGGAAGGGAAACCGCTACGGTTGGAATACGGCTGGGCAATATATCAATTTTATATCGATATCGTGATATGAGACTAGATATCGTCTAAGATTTTGGATATTGTAATATCGTAAATGGCTTAAGTGTTGTCTTTTCCTGGTTTTAAACAAGAATATCGCGATATCTGATTTTCTCCATATCGCCCAGCCCTAGGTCGGAAGTTACGCAAAAAACGCAAAATCTCTCAAAATCGAATATAATAATATAATTTTAATACGTTCACCCAGGGAACGTGTGTTCGTTCAACACATTCTCCCTCCCGTTGCGTAAAATACAGACGCTTGGTCAGGTGCCTTTGGCGTTGTTATTGACGCTAAAAGTCTCCTTTAGCGTCAGATCTAAACGCGCTTGGTCGGGACTATTGGCGTCACTTTTGACCAAGGGGGTAAGCGTCTCCTGACAACGCGTACCTCCTATGGCGCCATTTTGATGCTAACAAGCCATCACCTCCCGTTAGCATCCCATTGACTGCCATTCATTTTGACGTCACTTTGACAGAGAATAACTTTACATCTGAAGAGTTTAAAGACTCTATTCGTCCATTGTTTATTTCTAAAGAAACACGACAATGTATAAAAGGCTCCATTACCTTGTACCTCACGTTATGGCTCCGTAGCAGACGTTTTTATAAAAATAGGCTAACGATTGGGTCATAACCACGAGACTTACTGTCTCATAGTAGAGGAATTACCGTATAGTACAGGAGAAGCTCTCAGGCAGTTTGGACTTCCATTAGCTGTTTAAGGTTAATTACTAATGTTAACTATCATTTTAGTGATCAATAATTAGCCTGTGTCTATGTTATCTCCTTACATATACCTACGCTCTCCGTCTCTGCTAGATTGGGAATGATTGAGATTTCTCTTGGCACAGCTACCAGAAGACTTCCAACTTTCAGACAGGTTGCTCACGTCACATCTACGTCTTCAAGCTCAGTTGGAGGCTGCTCAGTAACGCTCAGCCATCACTGGGAAAGATCTAATATTTTCCACTCGCAGATCAGTCTGGCATCTTGAGACAGAGAAAATTTGGAGCCGTTCGCCAAACAACCGACCAATCAGTGTTGGTTTGGAGGCGGGTTTAGGTGTGACGCAACGAGAAGTGGGATGGTTTATCCAATCAGCTAACTAGTATTTTCAGACAGCAGTAACCCTAATTCTGTTAGCCACTCGCTAATGCTTTTCTCTCTTGGATCCTTCTTTTGAAATATGGACCGGGAACCTGAAATGGTGCCTTTTATTCGTAAATTCTCATTACCCAAACGGCAAATATCCTTTACCGACATGTTGCTTGCTTGCTGAGCTAACAAGCTATTTTTTTACTTTGCCTGCAGCAGCAGGGGTAGCCTGGCTTGTGGTTGTATTTTCATACGCTTCGTTGATCTGATTGGTTGATTTGGCCCGTCTATCACCAACATAGGTGGTGATATACAGATGGTTTATCCAATCAGCTAACCAGTATTTTCGCCCCTTCCCAAAAGTTCTCCAACGGAAAGTTCCCAAATGGATATGCCGAGCAAATGCGAAGCGATCCATCTGGCGGAGTCAGGTTACCGTTGTGGCTCTTAATACTACATTATCTAACGTGCTGCGGTCGCGCTGCTGCTCTGCGCGGTGCGTTCCATACAGACGCCGAAGGGAGATTTCGGTATCTGGCGCTGAGACGCACGGACCGAGCGCCAGTATTTTACCAGTTGGGAGTGAGAACGGCTTGGTGATGCCAACAATGACGCAAAAGGGTCCTGACCAAGCGTCAGCATTAGGCCTGCACGATTAATCGTTATAAAATCGCGATCTAGATTCACCCTGTTCACGATTTTTTAAACGGGAAAGTTTTGTTTCCCGTAGTCTTCCTAATAACAACTGTCCCGTTATTGTCGCGCGTCCCCAGCGGCCGTCTCCCGGCGTGTGAGGCGTCCTCTTCCCGTTGTGTTTTTCCTAAACCCAACCTCCGACATCCCGTTATTGTTGCGCGTCCCCCGCGGCCGCCTCCCGGCATATGGGGCGTCCTTTTCGGCCGTCTCCTGGCGTGTGAGGCGTCCTCTTCCCGTAGGGTATTTCGTGCTGGCCACCACGTAAAAAACGAGAACACCAAAGGGTCCTGACCAAGCGTCAGTATTAGGCCTGCACGATTAATCGTTATAAAATCGCGATCTCCATTCACCCTGTTCACAATTTAATTTTTAAATAACTTTGATTATATATATTTTAATGACTTCGATTCTCATTTAATTTTACGAGCTGACTGCATCACAAACGCTACTACTTTCTTCTGTGAGTTTTAAACGTAGACGGTATGAAATAGGTTTTAAAGCGCTCCCAAGCACTGCAGTGCTCTCCCTTCTCTTCATTGAAGCCTCTGTGTTTACAGGCTCGTGTGCAATAAACATTACACTTTGTGAGAAAAAAATCGTGGCAGAGAATCGTGATATCAATTCTAAGCAAAAAAAAATCATGATTCATATTTTTCCCCGAATCGTGCAGGCCTAGTCGGTATGCACGTGTACGACATGTGTTGTTGTTTGGGGCTCGACGACGGCCTCCGTGTTCGCCCGAGTGTGAAGGAGGTGTGGAGTGAGTCACGCTATCGATCGGCAGGAAGTCATTTACAGTCTGACAGCGAACATGCAGATGATGCTGCAAGGCATTATGGGTCAACAACCTGTGTGAGTGTGGTTGTTTAACTGTACTGTGTCTTTGTGAGTGTGTGTGTGTGTGTGTGTGTGTGTGTGTGAGAAGGTGAGGGCGTATGTGTTTTGGGAGTAGTTGCCATGGCAACGGTGGTGTCCAAGGCTGCTGCTTCTTTTGTGCTGCCCACAACTGTGTGTTCTTGTGTGTGTGTGTGTGTGTGTGTGTGTGTGTGTGTGTGTGTGTGTGTCTGTATGTGTGTGTGTGTGTGTGTGTGTCTGTGTGTATCTCTGTGTGTGTGTCTGTGTGTATCTCTGTGTGTGTGTCTGTGTCTTTCTGTGTGTGTGTGTGTGTGTGTATAAGGTTTTTGCCGCAGGCTGTTTTTTTTACAATGTGTGCATCAAGCTAATTGTGAGATAAGTGATGCATATTTATTTTCAGATCAGATCTTGGATTTAAAGTGACAGTTCTTGAGATTTTCTGGAGCATATAAATATAATGCCTCTCGTTCTGTTTCTATGGTTTGGAGTCTTGTTGTTGGTACATGAGCTCCCAGTTTTCAGAAATGTCCGAATAGTTTCTTTTTTGTGAATAAATACAACAAAGAAAAACAGTTTTCGGCAAGATTTCACACTAGACACCCAGTTCTAACATGACAAATATATAAATGTTGCAATTCTGACATCAGTTTGCCCCTCTCATTCCCCCTGCTCTGGCGTTTCCCCCTCTCATTCCCCCTGCTCTGGCGTTTCCCCCTCTCATTCCCCCTGCTCTGGCGTCTCCCCCTCTCATTCCCCCTGCTCTGGCGTTTCCCCCTCTCATTCCCCCTGCTCTGGCGTTTCCCCCTCTCATTCCCCCTCTCATTCCCCCTGCTCTGGCGTTTCCCCCTCTCATTCCCCCTGCTCTGGCGTTTCCCCCTCTCATTCCCCCTGCTCTGGTGTTTCCCCCTCTCATTCCCCCTGCTCTGGTGTTTCCCCCTCCTGGAGTTTCCCCCTCTCATTCCCCCTGCTCTGGCGTTTCCCCCTCTCATTCCCCCTGCTCTGGTGTTTCCCCCTCTCATTCCCCCTGCTCTGGTGTTTCCCCCTCTCATTCCCCCTGCTCTGGCGTTTCCCCCTCTCATTCCCCCTGCTCTGGTGTTTCCCCCTCTCATTCCCCCTGCTCTGGTGTTTCCCCCTCTCATTCCCCCTGCTCTGGTGTTTCCCCCTCTCATTCCCCCTGCTCTGGCGTTTCCCCCTCTCATTCCCCCTGCTCTGGTGTTTCCCCCTCTCATTCCCCCTGCTCTGGCGTTTCCCCCTCTCATTCCCCCTGCTCTGGTGTTTCCCCCTCTCATTCCCCCTGCTCTGGCGTTTCCCCCTCTCATTCCCATCTGGCTCAAAACTCCGCTTACAAACCAAAAACGAAGCGATGTAACATTTGAATGTTGCAGAGATCGATGGCTAACGACATGCTGATTTCATAATGCGAAAAAAACATTCTGGGCCCTATCTTGCACCCGGCGCAGCGCAGCACAAAGCCCGACCCAAGTGTCTTTCCTAGTTTAAGACCGACTCAGTTGTCAGTTTCCCGTCCAGCGCCCGCGTTGTTTAAACAGCAAATACACCTGCGCCCATCTGTGGCCCATGGGCGTGCTGGTCTTACAGGGAGGTGTGTTCAGGTGCATTCTGGGCGTGCTGGTCTTACAGGGAGGTGTGTTCAGGTGCATTCTGGGCGTGCTGGTCTTACAGGGAGGTGTGTTCAGGTGCATTCTGGGCGTGCTGGTCTTACAGGGAGGTGTGTTCAGGTGCGTTAGAGTAACGTTACATCCCCGGTACGACACACACACACACACACACACACACACACACACACACACACACACACACACACACACAGGTACAATACACACAGAAATCGTAGCTTCAGCGAGACGTCATCCATGAGACTTTAAAGTGTGATAGTTTTTCTAATTACGTATTTTCACAGTCTTATACTGCAACAGTTTGACAATAAACTGGGACTTTCTTGACTGAAATTATCTATTAAACTGACAAACATCATGTGTGTAATTCATGGCTCATTTCAAACTGGATCAAAAAACAATTATCTCTCCATTGACTCCCGTTCATATTTTTTTGAAAACATAGGTCCCATGGACCGCTAGTAGTAGGACATGACTTTGCCTCTCGACAGTATATCGGTTAAGTTTGACGATATAAATGGTAGTTTATCCCTTTTGACAGTCATGTTTTTTTCTCTGTCTGTTCTTGTTATTTTCGTCTTTTCTTCGTGTCTCCTTAATGTCAAATAATTGTCAGCATTTGACTCCGCTATTCTTCTTTATCTTCTATTTTTCTCATCACTTTCTCCCTGTTGCTGTGTTCTGCAGCATCGGCGGCCCAATTTCCTCACAGGGATCGATAAAATTTCATCTGTTCTCTGACAGCTGATGGATTTCTGAGTCCACCGTTTGGTTTTCTTTTGTTGTCTCTCTGTCCCTGTCACCATCAATCCTTTTCAGCAGCTTACTGGTTGATTTTATTATTTGAATTGATTTAAAAAGTTCTAGTAAATGAAATATCGTTTGGCACAAAATGGTGTCTGTAAGAAGAAGCTCTTCAATGTTTGGTTCTATGACGGAAATACGCGTTAACGTTACTTAATGCCATGAATAAACAGAAAAAACTGCTTTTAGTTTTCTGCTAAAGTACAGCAAACTGCTTGTTGAAATTAAAACAAACATAAGGAAATTATTTTCAATTTTATTTTATTCAACAAACATTGAATTGAATATAAAAGGCAGCACTGAAAACTTAAATTTTCAAGTGCAGTTTTCTGCTGACATTCTCTTTCAACTAACTCAAAAACGTGTGTGTGTTTTTGCGTGTGTGTTTTTGTGTGGTGTGTGTGTGTGTGTGTGTGTGTGTGCGTGCGTGCGTTTGCGCGTGATGTGTGTGTGTGTGTGTGTGTGTGTGTGTGTGTGTGTGTGTGTGTGTGTGTGTGTGTGCGCGCGTTTGTGTGGTGTGTGTGTGCATTTGCGTGTGTATGTGTGTCTGTCTGTCTCCGTGTGTGTGTGTGTGTGTGTGTGTGTGTGCATTTGCGTGTATGCGTTTGCACATGATGTGCGTGTGTGCGCGAGCGTGTTTGTGTTTGTGCATGTGTGCGCGTGCGTGCATGTATGTATGTGTGTGCGTTTACGTGTGTGTCTGTCTTTATCTGTGTGTGTGTGTGTGTGTGTGTGCGTTTACGTGTGTGTCTGTCTTTATCTCTGTGTGTGTGTGTGTGTGTGTGTGTGTGCATTTACACGTGATGTGTGTGTGAGCGAGCGTGTTTGTGTGTGTGTGTGCATGTGTGAGCGTCTTGTGTGCGTTTTGTGTGTGTGTGTGCGTTTTGCGTGTGTGCGTGCGTGTGTGTGTGTGTGTGCTTGTGTGTGTGTGTGTGTGTGTGTGTGTGCGTTTACGTGTGTGTCTGTCTTTATCTCTGTGTGTGTGTGTGTGCGTTTACGTGTGTGTCTGTCTTTATCTCTGTGTGTGTGTGTGTGCGTTTACGTGTGTGTCTGTCTTTATCTGTGTGTGTGTGTGTGTGTGTGTGTGTGTGTGTGTGCATTTACACGTGATGTGTGTGTGAGCGAGCGTGTTTGTGTGTGTGTGTGCATGTGTGAGCGTCTTGTGTGCGTTTTGTGTGTGTGTGTGCGTTTTGCGTGTGTGCGTGCGCGTGTGTGTGTGTGTGTGTGTGCTTGTGCTTGTGTGTGTGTGTGTGTGTGTGTGTGTGTGTGTGTGTGTGTGTGTGTGTGTGTGTGTGTGCGTACGTGCGTGCGCTCATTAATTAAACCCAGAGAGAAATCATCAGCGAGGACGAACCTTCTTTCTGGGGGCTTCTCTTTTTTCCGTCTCCCTCTTCGTCGTCCCTTCCTGAAGTCGTATTCATCAAGTATTTTATCTCGACAGTCGTCCTAAATGGCTTCAAGACTTTCCTCGCTGAAGGCTTCCTCTTCAAATTCCAGCTCAAATTAAAATTCATATCGTTTTGCTGCAGCAGTGAAGATCTTTTGAAGTCCAAAGTCCAAAAACTTTACAGAGAAAGCTACAAAATACATTTGACCATTTAAGTCATTTGTTCCTTTAAATATTAGGATTTCACACACAAAATATGAAGATCATATACGATGTGTCAATCAGCCCGGTCTCACGTCAGTTTGTGAAATGGTCACGTTATTTTTAATCTATTGATACGTGTTCACGGTTTTTCTCGTTTTTTACGTGGTGGCCAGCACGAAAATGTGAAGTAATGTATTTCAATGGGAAGCATTTCCGTGGTCACAGCACGGAAATGGTAGGGAGTAGAATAAAGAGCCGAAAATCTGCGTAGGGAGGCTGGTCGGGGGGGTGGATGGGTCAAACAACACGGGACTCTCACCCGGGAGACCGGGGATCGCGTCCCGCGTGTGGCGTTTAGTAAGGCTGAACGATTTTTGAAAATAATCTAAAAATAAAAAAATAAAATAAAAATTTTCCCAAATATTGCGATTGCGATTCGATATTCGATTATTTTTTTAAGCTCGTCTTCTGTATTATTCAACAAAGACAAACAATAAATCATTTTATAGTAAGAACAACACACAATTACACACTAGACAGTTAAATAAGTAAAGATATATATATATATACACACACACACACACACACACGCACACACACAAACGTGTATTTTTTTTTACAGTGCACAGAGAGGAGCTGCCTCCAGCCCCTCCCCCTCGTGAAGTTGCGTGCCGTGTGCCTGACACCGTCAACGTTGCACTTGTTCAGAGATGCTATCGTTGCGTTAGCTAGTTGCTGGTGTTCTTGCCGTGGGATTAACTGTACTAATAAAACTGTTGAAACCCCGCGGCCACGCTGCTGTGAAAGCTCCCCGAACGTCATTTATCAGTCTGGTTGTTACCCCTCTCAGTGGCAGCTCCTCCACTCATATCTTTATAACGGAGCTAACCGGAGCTAACCGCTAATCAGAGCTAATCGTTGCCAACCGAGCCTTCAGTTCTGCGTGTCTGTATTCATTAACTGCACGTATGGACTCAAGCCCGAATAAAATCCTTCATTTTGTTAAAATGGCTGTAAAAGTTTTAAACTACAACTCAGAGTTGTTTGAATGACAGAAATCAGCTCAAGGTACGGCGTAGCGTTAGCGTGCTAGTTGATGCTTTCTCTGCGGAGTGCAGACTGATTTGCTCTCACGAGTCATGTAACCAAATCGCAGCCTTTGCGATTAGGAAATCGCGTTTTAACATATCGCGATATAATCGCAAATGCAATTAATCGTTCAGCCCTAGCGTTTAGTTTCCTGTAATCTTCCTAATCACAACCGTCCCGTTATTGTCGCGCGTCACCAGCAGCCGTCTCCCGGCGTGTGAGGCGACCTTTTTCGGCCGTCTCCTGGCGTGTGAGGCGTCCTTTCCCTGTAGTGTTTTTCCTAAACCCAACCTCCGCCATCCTGTTATTGTCACGCGTCCCCCGCAGCCGTCTCCCGGCGTGTGAGGCGCCCTTTTTATACCTTTTCCCGTAGTTTCGTCCCCAGCAGCCGCCTTGCAGCCACCTCCCAGCATATGGGGCATCTTTTCGGCCGTCTCCCTGCATGTGAGGCGTCCTTTCGACCGTCTCCCGGAGTGTGAGGCGTCCTTTTTGACCGTCTCCCGGCGTGTGAGGCGTCCTTTTTGACCGTCTCCCGGAGTGTGAGGCGTCCTTTTTGACCGTCTCCCGGAGTGTGAGGCGTCCTTTTTGACCGTCTCCCGGCGTGTGAGGCATCCTTTTTGACCGTCTCCCGGAGTGTGAGGCGTCCTTTTTGACCGTCTCCCGGAGTGTGAGGCGTCCTTTTTGACCGTCTCCCGGCGTGTGAGGCATCCTTTTTGACCGTCTCCCGGAGTGTGAGGCGTCCTTTCAGCCGTCTCCCAGCGTGTGAGGCGTCCTTTCCCCGTAGGGTATTTCGTGCTGGCCACCACGTAAAAAACGAGAAAAACATCCCCCTGAACACGTATCAATAGATTAAAAATAACGTGACATTTACACAAACTGCTGTGAGACCGGGTTGGATGCATTGTTATAGATTAATCTTGAGACATATATATATATATATATATATATATATATATAGATTAAATCTCTCATCCACTGTATTGGTTATGTATCTAAACTCATGCAATTTGTTTCCATATTTAATTTCTCTCCTGTGTTGTCCTCTTGTTTTCAGTCAAAGAGGAGCACGTATTGACTGAAAACAGACGACAACAAACTAGACATGTTAATTAGATTCAGTCGTGTCACTAGGCAACCCCGCTGAAATCTCACAAACACAATAACTGTTAAGTGTTCCCGACTCAACAACAGCAACAACAACAACAGAAACAGAAAAAGACATTCATCAAAATGTTTGCATTGGTAGTTCATCCTGCAATATGCACAGCAAAGGAAAAACAATAAATGTAGCTGAATTCTTGCGATATCACAAGATCACGCGTGAATTGCAGGATTACATAAAATCCATCTTGTCAGGCTTCAGGTTGATGCGTTTTGTGTCCGAACAGCTGACCGACCAATCAGCGTCCGGTGAAAAGGTAATTTCATAGAGAAGAAAGCATAAATAAATAGATTAGGGCTGTCAAACAATTACATTTTCTTAATCGCGATTAATTGTTGAATTTCTATAGTTAATTGCATGTTTTATCACATGATTAAAATTCTATTATTTTGCCTTTCAGAACAGTTTTTAAGTACATATTAACAATGGAAAGCCATTCTTACCAGTGGATCTTGATTGGGAATCAAATGAACGCAAAGAAAGTTACTTTATGAACATGATTTTAAGATTTGTATTTGTTAATATATAATTAATCTAGTCACACATTTTTTAACAACAACTTGTTAATCAATCAACCAATCACATGGCAGCTGCATCAATGCATTTAGGGGTGTGGTCCAGGTCTAGACAATCTCCTGAACTCCAAACTGAATGTCAGAATGGGAAAGAAAGGTGATCTAAGCTACTTTGAGCGTGGCATGGTTGTTGGTGCCAGACGGGCTGGTTTGAGTATTTTCCAATCTGCTCAGTTACTGGGATTCACACGCAATCATTTCTACGGCTTACAAAGAATGGTCTGAAAACATCCAGTATGTTGCAGTCCTGGGGGGCGAAAATGCCTTGTTGATGCTAGAGGTCAGAGGAGAATGGACCGACTGATTCCAGCTGATAGAAGATCAACTTTGACTCAAATAACCACTCGTTACAACCGAGGTATGCAGCAAAGCATTTGTGAAGCCACAACACACAACCTTGAGGTGGATGGGCTACACCAGCAGAAGACCCCACCGGGTACCACTCATCTCCACTAAAAATAGGAAAATGAGGCTACAATTTGCACGAGCTCACCAAAATTGGACAGTTGAAGACTGTAAAAATGTTGCCTGATCCGATGAGTCTCGATTTCTGTTGAGACATTCAGATGGTAGAGTCAGAATTTGGCGTAAACAGAATGAGAACATGGATCCGTCATGCCTTGTTACCACTGGGCAGGCTGCTGCTGCTGGTGGTGGTGGTGTAATGGTGTGGGGGATCCATCATGCCTTGTTACCACTGGGCAGGCTGCTGCTGCTGGTGGTGGTGGTGTAATGGTGTGGGGGATCCATCATGCCTTGTTACCACTGGGCAGGCTGCTGCTGGTGGTGGTGGTGGTGGTGTAATGGTGTGGGGGATCCATCATGCCTTGTTACCACTGGGCAGGCTGCTGCTGCTGGTGGTGGTGGTGGTGGTGTAATGGTGTGGGGGACCCCTTTCACCTTCAGAACTGCCTTAATTCTTTGTGTCATTATTCAACAAGGTGCTGGAAGCATTCTTTAGAAATGTTGGCCCATATTGCTAGGATAGGGTCAAACACGGTATTAGTATGGTGTTCCTAATAATCCTTTAGGTGAGTGTATATATGAACTCCCCCTTTTTTTATTGTATCTTGCTCTTAAAAAAGCCCTTTTCTGAATGTAGCTCGGGATATTTTCATCAGTCTGAAGATGAATGTGATCGAGGAGGCGGCTGGTTGTTGATCCCGCTGGGATCCGAATCTGCTGCTTCTCTGTGCTTCAATGATTGCTTTAAACAAGCTTCTTAAAGCCGGCTGCAGATCTCCTAATGAAGCTCCCGGGAGGCTTCCTCTGATTCAGAACAAACTGACTCCGTTTTTCCTGCATGCACACGATCTGTTCTTGTTTTTTCCCCGCAAAGTGTTGGAGCAGCGGGCTATCTGCCCGATTCCCCTCTGAGCACTGGGGTTTGACAGTTAGAGCCCATTTCCCATTCATGAATTCAACAGCTCTGCCATATAGCTCGCAGAGGCCGGCCTATAAAGAGCCTCTCTGAATAAATAAGCTGTCACCCCTGGGAGGGGAAAGGAACAAGTGTAGCCGCACTCCGCCTGATGAAAAGTGTTTTCCAACTTGTGACAGGACATGAAAGGAAAACGTGCTCTTTTGAGGGAACATGAACATCCCTTTTACGTTGCAGGAGGGTTACGAATCCAAAAAAATCCAACCTTTGATGTCCTCTCATGTTGGATCTTATCACTCTGGGATGTTCACTCTTCCCCGGAGGCTTTACAGGTTTTTTTCGGGGAAATCCACATCGCTCCGATTGATTTGTCTACTTTGACTTTCCTGTGTGGTTTCCCAGAATGCCATACTTCTGCCCCCCAGGGCGCAGGGGTGGGAACTTGTTCTTTTCCGCTGTGATTTTTATGTGCAGCTGGAGGAACCGTAACCACATCTCTGGGAGATTTCCCCGATGACAAAACGAGAATAAAGTGAGTAAAGTAATAAAGTGACTTGCTTCACTCAAACCACAACCTTGTCTTGCACTGTAGCTGCAGTGCATTCTGGTCTATTTCCAGCTCCTGTGGGGTGTAGAAAACTGCAATGTGTTCTTCATCGCAGATGGATTCCCCCCCCCACTGTGTAGCGTCAGTACAAAATGGCAGCTCTAGAAAGAAGTCCTTGCTCTTTTGATTCCGACGATCTGACAGAATACTGTGAATTCTTTACAAGCTCCTACTAGAGCTGCAGAAAAAAAATACCTGGATGGAACAAATATATTGTCAGTGTTCGCCAGTTCTCCACAGGAAAGAAGAAACACAAAGCCAAAATGCCAAAACGGAGCCAGAAAGAGAAAGTTAGTCCTCAGTAGTTGGCTCCAAAATGGTTTTGGGGCGAAAAAATGTCTCCTTAAAGTGAGTCGACTCTGTTTGATGGAAACATCAGAGCAATAGTTGGAGGCAGACATCTGATGCAGACAGATGGTCTGAAGAGGAGGGTGTCTACAATAAGACCTTTAAAAAGGACATTAAGTTCCTCTCTGGAAGGAATCACCAAACTGCTTGATTTTAACGGTGAATAAGTTATTTCCTAAGTCTGTGAGTCGAATGCCGCATTTCCACTGCCGTGGTACAGCCAGGGCTTAAAGGAAAGTGAGACAAAATACAAAAACTAAACAAAATGTAGACGCAAGCAGCGATTTGCGGTTTCGAGCCCTTTCTCGGCCAGCGGAAGGATGGAAATGGACTGCGTTTATATATGTGAGTTGCGGATGCTCACATTTAAACAGTTTACGGCATAACGCTGATTTTAACGGTGAAAAAGTTTGGAGGATTTTTCTCTTCTGTGAGTCGAATGGTACAGCAAGGAATTACCCCTCCTGTTTTCCTCGGGTCAAATTTGACCGTTTTCAAAGTTTTTGTATCAGAAATTTGGTTTTCTTTTAACCAAATCGGCCAAAAATAACATGGATGGTTCCATGCAATGCTCTTTTGCAAGTCAAGTGAAGGATCATCTACTTTTATTGATTTTGGTTTTATTCAAATTCATAGCATGAAATGGGTTTTAAAACAGTATCCTGACTAAAACGTGCAACATATATCAGTCTGTGATCCACTCAACATCCCTCTGATCTTAACTATTAGTCAAAATAATTCATATTTTCTCCTTTTTTTTAAACTGAGAATTATTGACCATGAATTCCAAAAAGAAGTGTAAAACTAGAGTTAATAAGTTGGAAGAATGTTAGCTAACAAGATCAAGAACACAATCAGGAGATAATTTATACTTGGTAAGTATAAGTGGAAAAAACAGACGGAGGACAACACAAGGGTTCTAGGAAATGTGGGACAAAAAATAAAAAATTTAGCCGCAAGCGGCGATTTGGCCCTTTCTCGGCCAACGGAAGGATGGAAATGGACTGCGTTTTCTTAGGGCCATTACAGAGTCAACGCGAGCAAGCAACGCGAGCAAGCAACGCGAGCGATGCACTCCCTTTCATAGTCTGAACAGCGGACGCAAGCGTCACGGGCGATGCGTGAAATGCAATGCACCGCCCACACAACAGGGGGTAGCAGAGTGTTCCATGGTGTTCGGTCGGCAGAACCAGACCCTCCTGGAGAGCAGCACTTGACAGGGAGCAGCTGGCTGACTTTGACTTTTTATCAGATGCTGGTATGTTTCCCCACTAGTACAGTGTGCTACGATTGGGTAGCACTGACCAATACATTGATAAAAGGTCGCTTAAACATGGTTTAGCAGGTTTTAAAAAAGATATAAATACATTTGGGTCTCTCTCTCTCTCTCCTGCTGTAGGCTATTTCAGCATCTCGAGGAGGGAACACAGCATTGACTTCTATATAAGCTACACACACACACCGAACACACACACACACACAATGTTGATACATACCGAAAAATGTGACTCAGTAGTCCTATGAATGAATGAATGAATTTGCTCAGCTAAGTTGATTCAATATTTTTAGGTAATAATGTACAATTCGTGCACCCACCGACAATGCATAGTATTGTGCGCATCGGCGTGTCGCGTAACAAAAACTGGGACGACACATTTGGCTACGCATCGACGCATAATGGCGGCCGAAGTGTAGCCTTGCGGACACGTATGCGTACCGATGCGTTGATTCTGTAGCGGCCCTTAGTCTTAACCCTCTGAGGACGAAAGACGCACCGGCGCGCGGCCGAGCGACGTTTGACAAAACTCCGACTCAAACAGCGATATTAATTAATTTACTATTTTAATCATATATAACCTAAAGACTTTGGTAAACTCATTTCAAGCACCGAAAAACTATTCGTACAACACATCAGGAACACGCCGACTTATTGGGACTTTGTCTTATTCCCCGTATCCCCCAGAGTTAGATAAGTCCAGACATACCCTTCTCATCTCCGTGCGTGTTGTAACTCTTTCTCACGCACCCACCGCTAGCCTAGCTTAGCACAGATCCTGGAGTTAACCGGCTCCATCTAGCCTAGCTTAGCACAGATCCTGGAGGTAACCGGCTCCATCTAGCCTAGCTTAGCTCAGATCCTGGAGTTAACCGGCTCCATCTAGCCTAGCTTAACACAGATCCTGGAGGTAACCGGCTCCATCTAGCCAAGCTTAGCACAGATCCTGGAAGTAACCGGCTCCATCTAGCCTAGCTTAGCACAGATCCTGGAGGTAACCGGCTCCATCTAGCCTACCTTAGCACAGATCCTGGAGGTAACCGGCTCCATCTAGCCTAGCTTAGCACAGATCCTGGAGGTAACCGGCTCCATCTAGCCTAGCTTAGCACAGATCCTGGAGGTAACCGGCTCCATCTAGCCTACTGCTCCCAATAAGTGACAAAATAACGCCAACATGTTCCTATTTACATGTTGTGATTTGTAGAGTCACAGCGTGTACAAATAACAAGGTCACATGACACACAGCCATCTTCTAACCGTTTACAAACTGGGAACTATATTCTCAGAAAGGCGAAGCACTGCTACTTCTGCTACTTGGGCGGAGTGATTTGCTCGCAGCAACTGAGAAGCCCCGTGCTGAGGAGCAGAGACCAGCAACAGTGCTTTTCAGGTGTTGCGCTAAATATGTGAAAATGCCCCATTAGGAGTTAGATTTTTAAGTGGCATGTGCCACCGGAAGTGGCATGTTCTTCACCGTAAGTCGTAAAATATCACTTATAACATAAGGTTTCGTGAAAATATATGTGGCACTTTCCAAAGCCACGTGGTGTGTTATCGCGAGGCTACGTGACACGTGGGTTGCGTTCAGGAAAAGAAGAACGAGGTTAGGTTAGGGTTTAGGAAAACAACTGGTTGGGTTTAAGAAAAGAATAACGGGGTTGGGGGAAAGGTAACAAACGTGAAAAGGAAATATCAATCGCGGGACACAAAGTTACAAGCTGGACTCGATCCCCAGTGGGTGAAAGTCCTGTGTTTTACCCATCCTCCACCCCGACCAATGTACCTAAACGGATTTTTGCCATTTCATACTATTCGCTACGGCGTCAATTCACACGTAATCGCAATTTGCATACAGAAGTAGCGGAACTACATGCCACTGGCATGTGCCATATGTCACTTAAAAATCTAACTCCCTCTCAAATGCCCTTAGACCTTTAGAGGATTAACGACTACTCAGGCACCTTTCGCTCGCATTCATACACTTGAAGATCGGACTGCAGGCCCTGGGAATCGAACCGCCAACCTTCTGATTGTTCCAAACGCTCTACCACCTGAGCTACAGCTGCCCCTAGGAATCCGCTCAATCGCCAGAAGTCCAAAATCCACAGATTAATCAACACTGAAAATAATTGTTAGTTGCAGCCCTACAACAGTATGATTTATTCAAATACCTGCTATGTTCTCTTATTTTCTTGGTATTTCTTTCCCCCTCCATACTAATGTCTGTTAATACCTCTAGTTGACCCCCTGTCTGTAAATAATCCATTGTTCTGTGTTTTAAAAGCTCTGCTAATGAGGTCGAAGACATTATGTCTTAGACGCCCGAGAAATGAATTGATTAATCCATTAATTACGATTATTATGTAACTAACATTTAAAATGAGGCTGAAGAAAGTAGTCTCGCATTGCCAGCTCTATCTCCGCATTGCTGTGGAGTAAAGTCTGGCTACACCACAGATGCATTCTGGGATAGGAGAAAAAAAAACGCTCTCGGTTTTTTTGCATTTCTTTGAACCGTATGTGTCAAACTCGAGGCCTGCGGGCCAAATCTGGCCCCTCGCAGATTTTGATCCGGTCCGAATATCAGTTTAGGTTCACAATACGTTTGGCAAGCCTAGTTGGGCGCCAAACCAAAAAGAGGGAAACTGATTTTCTTGATTTGCTAAATACTATGATGGCTACGGAAGGTTTTTTGCTGACTTATGTTGGGCTTTATGTCGGCAACAATGCAACAAAATGATGACAAATAGGACATGCAGTAAGACAGTCAAATATATTTGACTTTCTGGTTACACTTTACTTGAAGGCTTCTACATAATAGTGACATCACACTGTCATGAACGTGTCATAAACATTATAAACAAGTCATAAAATGGGAGATGGCTTGAAGAAATGTCGTCTTTATAAAGTTTTTCTGAAGACAATCCAAATATTTTTTGGCCGGCTAGTGGAAGTAAAAGGAGATATTAGACGAGAGTCTGTGGAGGCTGCGACGTCTTCAGATTAAAATTCAGAAAGTGCAGAAAAAGCAGCTTCGATCCGGCAGGCGGTCTGGCATCGGAGTTCATTTATTTGTTCCTTCGACGGAAATGTGTTTTTCCGTGTACTGTAAAGATCCTGAGCTGGTGTTGTTGTGTGTTCGGCTCAGTGACCTGCAGCACCTCCGGCCGCTCGGTCAGCCACACAACTATCGATCACGAGCTAATTGTTACGGTTATCTGATGTCTCTGAAGGGCACTGGGAGGCCTCGGAGATCATGGTGGTGATCCACACACGGACACACGCACACAGACACAAAGACACACACAGGAACGCACACGACAAGCAAGCACGCACGCACACACACACAAACACAGCGACACACACACACCCACACACGCAACCAACCATACGCAGACACAGAGACACACACACACACACACACACTCACACACACACACGAATGCACACACACACACAGACACACACAGACACACAAATGCACAAACACACAGACACACACAGACACAAAGACACACGAACGCACACGACACACACACACCCACACGCACCCACACACAGACACACAAATGCACGAACACACAGACACGAAGACACACACACACACACACACACACATGCACGCACACACATACACACAAATGCACAAAGACACACACACACACGAACGCACACGACAAGCAAGCATGCACAAGCAAGCACGCATGCACACACACCCCGGGCATGCACACACACACACACACACACACGCACGCACATACACACAGACACACACACACACGTATGCATGCACGCAAGCAGGCACACATGAACACATCAGGTTGGGGGTGGTACAGCTGGGGTTCATTATTCTCTGTGCGATAGTATTAATAACATTGATTTAATTCCTCTGCCACCTGTCAGTCAATCTCTCAGGCAATAAATGGTCGCTCTTTTCTTTCATATCCTTGCTCAGTCAACTGAACGCAGATACCATCAGAATATTAATCTCTCTGATTCTCAGCAGAAGGTGGAAAAACTGGCAAAGCACTGGCTCCAGTCACATATCTGGATCTGAGGATATAACAATACGGTTAATAAACGTTTGAATGAATCCCAGGATACATCTTTTGGTTATATATCACAGAGTACAAAGCCTATGAAGTAAACCATGCCTCTTTATTATCATAAAATCATTGTATTTTTCCTTAAAGGACAATTCCGGCGCAAAATTAACCTATGGGTTAGTAACAGATGTGTACCCACTCTGTCGTTCTCTGGAACATGTTTTCATGCTAATCTAATGTGTTTGTAGCTTGAAAGAAGCTAGCGCGGACCGCTGATTAGCTTACAACGCTAGTATTCAGGGCACAGGGAAAGTAAAAATAAATCGCTATTTATACCACTAAAAAGGCTCAAAATATCACCACACTTCAACGGTAGCACAATGAGGGTCCCTAAATGTAAACCGAAGCATTGAGAACTTTGTAAGTGAACAGACAGTTTATTAAAAAGATAGTTTAGAAAGACAGTCGCGTTCTCGTATACAGGCGGCCGCCGTCTTGGGAGCTGCTGTCTTTCTAAACTATCTTTTTGTTAGTTGAATTGTCCTTTAAATGAACATAAAATTGACAATAGTACAGTGTTATATAGTACGGACTGAAGCTAATGTTAGCAATTAATTGCAGTTAAACAAATAAAAACCGCAATTGTGATTAAACAATTAAATAATAATTGTTAAAGGCCTAAAAATGTGTATCTCCGCTATGTGCTCTGTCTGCTAGCTGTCAGTTGGTTTGTCACTCTTGTGTTTTAGTCCCGAGACTGGAAAAATAATGGATGTAGCAGCAGTGAACTGGACTGTTGTTTGGCAATTTGGCCGTCCCCATCTTGTTTTTTTTTAAACTGGACGTGAAAATATGGACGAGAGGGCGAGCTGGGGCAGAAAGACGTGTGATAACGACAACGCCTCCTAACCTAGGGGTGTCAAACTCAACTTTACTAAGAGCCACATTGGAAAATGAGAATCACGTAAAGGGCCAGACATCTAACCTAGAAATCTAGACCACCCTAGCGGCAGCAAATGTAATTTGCAGCCAGGGTCAGTCTAGCAACTCTCCGTTGGCTTGCGAGCTGGAAAAGCCAAACTCTGGTCAGGCCAATCACATCATGTATAGAGTCGGTGGGCGGTGCTTATGGCTGCTGCTGCTGGTGAACAGCGGTCTTTGGAGTCGGCTTTGGCCGCGACTCTGGAAGACTTGGAGTTCAGCTTTTCTTAGAGAAAAGAACAAAGAACGGCAGTGAAGTCATTCTTAAAAAAGGAAGATGTGTTCAGAGTTTAAAGTTTAATCTACCAACTAGCGTTGCTCTGGTTGGTTGTAGCGCTATTCTATTGCGTGCAGAGGAAATTTGAAAGACAACCCTTTGATCCCGCCCCTCGGATTGAGCCCGGCCAATGGTGAGTTCCCAGACCCAACATCTGGATGTGGGGCTGGCTGGTCAGGCTACCAGACATGTATACTTTACTAACCAACATATTTTTTACTGTATTATTTGAATTTGAATTTGAATGCCTTTATTGTCATTGCATTTACGTACAATGAGATTGTAGAGCCACTCTAGTAAGGTGCATCATTATAAAACATACAGTATATAGTAAGGTGCATCATTATAAAACATACAGTATATATGTAAAACTAAAACTCATCTTGCAACACATTCATTGCACACACACACACACACACACACACACACACGTACCGAATACATCTTTATTGCCTGTGTCGTATAGTCTTTTCACAGTGTGGTCCACATAAAGTCAAGTCAAATCAAGTCAACTTTATTGTCAGTTCTGCAATATGTGCCAGACATACAGAGCAATTGAAAATACGTTTCTCTCCGACTCACGGTGCAATAAACCCTAAAAAACTTAGCAAAAAAGTTCATCAGCCATCATAGAGTTTAGCAAATCAAACAAAAACAATGAGTACATTATTAAAAGTACGCTACCACACAGCCGACTCACAGCAACCTGTTTCATAGCCTCAATATGAAAAGTTTGAAAGTTGCAAATCTGCCAAATTCTGCTTTGAGTGTCACACAATTACAGTTTGAAGAACAGTTTCCCGTCTTTTTGGCGCACAACTAGGCGGGCCACAATTTATTGTGAACCTAAATTGATATGAGGGCCAGATCAAAATTTGCGAGGGGGCCGGATTCAGCCCGCGGGCCTTGAGTTTGACACATAACCCTTTGTTTCCTTTTCTTGGACTTGGATTCGGATGGATGGCAAAAAAAACCTTAATGGTGACATCTAAGTGTTAATGTTTAAAGTCTCCAGCTGGTGCTTAGAGCTGAACAGCATGATGGAAATATGCGATAATGTTGTTAAATATCACGAGAACGATATTTCTTGTTATAAATACAGATATTAAAGTGTTCTCAGTTCTGCTGCTTTCAGTATTCTGCTATAAAATAAAAATAAAACTGCTTGTTGAATTTAAAAGCAAAAGGAAATCATTTCCAACTTTCTTTTAGTGAACAAATTTGAACATTGAATTGAACACAAAAGGCAGCACTAAAAAAAGAATGACATGAATAAATAAATAAATGATAAAGGGCAGTTTTCTGCTGATATTTTCTTTCAACTAACTCAAAAAATGTGTCTTCCGCGATGTGTCGCAGTCTTTCGTGATGCGTTTTTTTTTTAGCTTTTTGCCTTTAACTCTCCTGTTCAAATGTGACCCATTTTCAAAAAGCTTCTATATCAGAAATTTGAGGGGTTTTTTTTAACCAAATTGTCAAAAACAAAAAAAGTGGACTGTTTCGTACAACACTCTTCACAAGTAAAATAAATGATCAGTTCACTACTTTCTTCGAATATGGGTTTTTTATTCAATTTGAAAGCATTTGATTGAAAAAAAAGATAAAAGAATGTTGAAAAAAGTGACAACGCTTCAAAAACGTGGGGAAAAGCACAGAAAAATATCAACAAAAACATCGAACAAAAGTGACGAAAAAATCGAACAAAAGTGACGAAAACATCGGGGAAAAGTGTCCAAAAAAAAGACCAAAACTTTTTGACCCAGAAAAACTAAAAGTTGCCTGGTCAACAACATAAGGGTTAATCGATAGGACAGCTAGGTGAGAAAGGGGAGAGAGTATATGTGCGCCTGCTCTACCCACTGAGCAACCCGGCCACTCGCGATGCGTTTTTTGCGCCAGTTGATATTGCGATGACAAAATGGCGATGACGATGCTTAAAAAAAAGATATACTGTGCAGCCCTAGTGGTGCTCATCATTCCCATGAAGATCATTTTAACCATGAAGAGTGAGTGAAGAATGTAAGTTGTTAATCCATAGTCAACCTGCATTGCTTTGTTAATATAATATACTATAAAGTAGGTATAGAATATACATAAAATATGGATTAAGTCTTTAAACATCTCTGATTATTTCTTGTGATATGTAACCTTTTGAGTGTTGAAAGCAATGAAAGCACAGCGTGTTCATTATTAATAAGGTGCGTTATTTACTTTATAATTCATGGGGCACATGGTAAATGTGTGTGGATAAATATTTCAGTAGTACCTTCAAGTCTTGAAGGTTGTGTTCTGAAAGTTGTGTCTTGAAGGTTGTGTCGTTCAGGTTGTCGTACAGGTTGTGTCCTGAAGGTTATGTCTTACCGGCAATTTCCACTGGATGCGGAACGTCTCAGGAACGTCGACGGAGTCATTAGGTTGAAAATAAAACATCCGGTTACTTTTCAAAATAAAATACACCGTGCTCACGGCGGATCATATCTCCCTGCACTACACCTTGAAAACACAGCTCAGAGTAGTTCCCCCTCTACTCCTCTGGATGGAAACAAACTGTTGTTGGTTTTGTGGTTCTGTTTATAGAAACTACATCCTGTTATATCGCGCAAACATACATGAATTTGTGAGATCTCGTGGTCGGCTGGCCGCAGCCGTTATGCAACAAATCCAGACCTGGTGAGTATTGACGGACGGGGGAGCATGCAGCCGCTCTGCAGCGGAGCCGGTCCGCAGACGTTCTACATCCTGTGGAAATCCACGGTTACAGGCTGTTTCTTGAAGGTTGTGTCTCACAGGTTGTGTCCTGAAGGTTGTGTGATGTTGGCTGCCGTCATACCTCCAGCCAGCGGTGATTTATCTAACCCTTGTTTTTTATTCTCCGGTGAGGGCCAGGTTGCCCTTTGACCCCCTCGTCTCTCTATTACCTCCACTTTCTTTATTGGTTCCTCTCCGTCCTCCAGCTCTTCAGAGGCCGGCTCCATCTTTTAATATGACCTGCTTAATATTTCAGTCCTTCTCTCAACATCCTGCAGGGCGGCCTGAGCACTGGCATAACAAAACCACTGGAATTTAACCCTTAAAAATTCACACTTTCAACTTTTTTGTTGCGTTTTTCAACCTTTTTTTAGCACTTTATTTCACCAGTATATACCGTACACCACTAACACCAACTTATAACCGCTAGTTTTACACTTATATTTAGAATTCATGGTCAATAAACCCTAATTTATATGAAATGATATCTAACTTTTGTGTCTAAAAAAAGCAGAAATTAAGAATTCTTTTGTTTAATAGTTAAGATCAGAGGAACGTTTGTTGATGGATAATCACAGACTGTCAAAGGTAAGTCAGAATAATGCTATACAATTGAATAAAACACAGTCCCTTCAGAAAAACGTGATTATGTGATCTCATAATTCGTGCCAAAGTGAGCATATTTATGCGGGGTCCGCATTTTTCAAATACGCCGCACTTTCGCCGCATAAGTTTGCACGCAAAATATGCGGGGCTTGCAAGATTTCATAATCGCCGCATTTTCGTTGCAAAAAAGTCACATATATCTTAGCTCCTGCAATTTCATCTCATAAAATTGCATAAATATTCCGCATATTCCATCGCATTTTTTAAGAAAACGTGCCGCATAATCAAGGATTTTTGCCCGCAACGATCACAAAAAAACTTTTCTGGAAGGACTGAAAACACTCAAAATTCAATGAAAGCAGTGAACTGATCCTTAATTTTACTTTTGAAGAGCGTTATGTTGCCCACATACGTATATCCATGATATATGTGGGCAGTTAGGTGAAAGAAACCCAAATTTCTGATGTAGAAACTTTGAAAACGCGTTAAATTTGACCCGAGGACAACATGATGATTAAACACATGTGGTCCTCACAGAATAGGTTTTGCTTTAGACGTCAACATATAATGAATTGGTTAAATTTCACATATTGCCCTATCTTGCACCCGGCGCAGCGCAAAGCCCGACGCAAGTGTCTTTGCTAGTTTAAGACTGACACAGTTGTCAGTTTCCCGTCCAGCGTCCACGTTGTTTAAACAGCAAATAGTGTGCTGGTCTTATAGGGAGGTGTGTTCAGGTGCATTCTGGGCGTGCTGGTCTTATAGGGAGGTGTGTTCAGGTGCATTCTGGGCGTGCTGGTCTTACAGGAAGGTGTGTTCAGGTGCATTCTGGGCGTGCTGGTCTTACAGGGAGGTGTGTTCAGGTGCATTCTGGGCGTCCTGGTCTTACAGGGAGGTGTGTTCAGGTGCATTCTGGGCGTGCTGGTCTTACAGGGAGGTGTGTTCAGGTGCATTCTGGGCGTATTGCTATCTTGAGGCAGCGGAAAGTGGTTGCGCCATTGATCAACAAAAACCTGGTCTAAAGTCAATAACCCAGCATTTCATTGTTATTTTAACAGAGCATTAGTAAAATGCTCCTAGGCTCGTGCACAGCGCGCACACTATGCTTGTTACACACACAGGGACGCACAGCAGCACACACACATGCAGAAGATTACAAATAAAAATATTACGGTGCAAATCCTCCATCATAACAGCAATGCTCCAAGGTCCAAACGCGCCTGGCTTTTAAAGGGAATGGGAGATGATCTCTGATTGGTTGATTGCATGTTCCGCCCAAAACACACCTCTGATTAATGAAGACACTAAGTACAACCCTTTAGAACAATGCGCCCGGCGCACGGAGCCTTTTTTCCGCTGTCAAACCGTCGTCAAAGCAAAAGTGGATTTGGACACGCCCTAAACGCACCTGCGCCAGGCGCTTCACGCCGTGCGCTTAGATCATTAAAATAGGGCCCTTAATGTCATAAACTATAATGAAGAGATATTTTGCTAATTTAAATCCAGCTCTGTGTCGTGGCCGTGTGGGTTGTGTGTGGCTTCCCTCGGTTGCGCCAGTGCACGGAGCCTTTAGAGGGAGGACAGTCTCCGAGCTATCTAGTAGCTATTTCCAGAGTGGAAGACAGTCCAACAGACCAACATTACCATCTCGAGAGCTAGCATGGATAAAAGTTACCAAACACTTTAATAAAAATCCAAGCCTATATTTAACCTTTGAAGTATTAGCAAAATATTCATAAAACATATATGAAGTGAGAACCCTCTGTGGCAGTACTGCATGTGTGATGTTCAAATCGAGCTTCCTGAACCATTAGTTATATTTGCTGACCCAGTTTAAAGTAGGCTCAAGGAATGGCAATGCACTGTGTTTTCTGCCATCGTGGCTGAGATTCATACAGTACGTCTCGTACAGTGTTGGCCGTGTGGGAGTATTACACCACGTCGGAGCTAGATCAGCGACATAAACTGCCACAACTAAGACAACTCTCGTCCTTGTTAACCACAGTATTTGAGAAAGTGAGAAAAGTCCCCGCGGACTATGCAAAGCTAAAAGATAATGTCTTTTTAGATTTGAGTAAAGATATATATTCAGTCAAAATTAGCGCAAACGTGGGCTTTAAATATGTTAAAGGTGCCCTGCCACACGTATTTCATTACTTTGTGGTAATGTGTGAAGTTCTACCATGGACTCTGTAACATTTTTTGTGGAAATAATGCCTTGGTTACCTTGTTTCAAGCCATTCTAGCGTGGTATAGAAAGCCTGCAGGAAGACGATTTGTGCCAGTTCTCATTAATATTCAGTGAGCTAAGCTGCTTAGCCAATGAGAGCCTGGCTATCAGCATCCTTTACCCAGCGCAACTGGGCGAGCTCATGAATAGTAATGAGCTCAGGCAACACCACGTCAGACTGACCAGCTTTTGTAATTAGCCTGATTTCTCCACTTATTTCTGTTCAGTGGTTAGAGCTGACAGAGGAGGGAGCAGTTCATTTTCACATTCACCACATAACACAAACACATATGGACATATTTCAAAAAATACAAGTAAAAACGGTTTTGTGTGGCAGGGCACCTTTAAGTTAACTCAGGTTAACCTTAGTAATTGAAGGGGCGGACTGAAAGTATTTATGCCCATTAAATTAAAGCCACATGTGGCATTAATTCACAGGTAGGTTTACTCTCTTTTCAGCTGTTTAAGACTGCAGACGGTCTTCTCAGCCAGCATGTTTTAAACATTTTTGATTTCATCACGTTGAGTTTGCTGGAGCTCGTGTGAGGCCATCTGCCGCTCGCCAAGACTGAAATCTGACAGCGATCCTGACAGCAGCCAGCGGGGGTTTGACTCAATCACTGACTTCTCCCACTCGGGTAGTTTACATCAGGAGATTCACCTGCTCAACTCTGAAAACTTCAACCTGAAAGTCATCTCTTTAACTTTAAATTTAGTACCCCGCTGTGTCGGACGATTAGGGCTACAAGAAAAATATTGTGTATAGCAGGCATTAAAGCTATAGTGCGCAAGTATCGTCCGTTACATCCAAGCCATTGCCAAGTGAGTTGATACATTGAGCATCAGCTTCTCAAAACTCTCTCTGTATTTCCAACAGATTCTCACTCCCATCTCGTAAAATACGGCCGCTTGGTCAGGTGCCTTTGTCGTTGTTATTGACACTAAAAGTCTCCTTTAGCGCCATATAACGCGATTTAACTAAACACGCTTGGTCGGGACTATTGCCGTCTCTTTTGACGTCCCTTTTGAGAAAAAGGCCGTGACACGTGGAAAGGGGACGTTTGACTTTAGGAAAAGGTCGTGGGTGGGCTTACGTTTCCGTGACGATGTCATCAAGACGCATACTCGCTTTTTAGCGTGTTTATCAACGCCGTTTGGCCTCCATTGACTAACATTACCTTGCGATCGCGTGTGAATTGACACCGTAGCGAGTAGTATGAAAGGGCGAAAATCTGCGTAGGGAGGTTGGTCGGGGGGGAGGATTGGTCAAACACAGGACTTTCACCCAGGAGACCGGGGATCGGGTCCCGTGTGTGATGTTTCCTAAACCCAACCGTAGCCTCGCAATAACACGTAGCCTCGTGATAACACACCACATGGCTTTAGAAAGTGCCGTGTATAAGTCCCTCCAGAAAAACGTGATTATGCGATCGCATAATTCAATGCATAATCAGCCAAAGTCTGCATATTTATGCGGGGGGGGGCGCATTTTTTCAAATACGGCGCACTTTCACCGCATAAATTGCCGATTTCCGCACAAAATATGCGGGGCTTGCATGATTTCATAATCCCCGCATTTTCCTTGCAAAAAAGTCACACATATATCTTAGCAGAAAGTTGAAAAATGTTGCGTTTACTTCACACAAGAGCAGCCATTTTCCTCTGTTGCCATGGGAACGTTATGAAGTGACGTAATTACGCGACGTGAACATCATCGAAAAGCTGCAAACCCCGCGATGAAGCCACGATGAAACCACAGTTTTTGCAAGTTCCCGCAATTTTTGCAAGTTCCCGCAATTTCATTGCATAAAATTGCATAAATATCCGGCATATTCCATCGCATTTTTTAAGAAAACGTGCCGCATAATCTAGGATTTTTACACACAACAATCACAAAAAAACTCCGCATTTTTCTGGAAGGACTGGTGTATGTTTACTCTGTGACGTTGCAGACTGCCGTCCGCTGTATACAGCGTAGACATACACGCGGATAGCTCAAAATGCGTACAGATAACACGCCACTTGGCTTTAGGAAAGTGGCGTGTATGTTTACCCGAAGTCATGATGTCATGTTGCTCCAGCTGAAAGGACTTCCATGTTACAGCCATTTATTAACAATCAGGGCTCTGCAGCGGCTGCTATGATTCTGAAAATAATCATAAAGAAACAGTGCTACATATTTACAGTTAAACGGCGTCAAACAACCAAGGTGATGTGGTTGTCAGAGGTGCAGAGAAGCTGCTCAGTCAGGTTTAAATCCATAAGATGAGTCTTTCATCTCAGGACAAAACTAAACAAGCCTGAGAACAAGGCGAGGCAGCTGAGATGGGAGGTTTTATTCCTGTGTTGATGAGACAGAAGGTGGAAGAGATTCTGCCAACCAGCTCAGTTTATAGCTCCGTGTACGCTCTGGATGCTGTTTCCCCTCTCTGAAGATAAATCACCCTCTTCTGGACTTCATATAGGTTTAAATTAGCTTTTTCTAAAACCTCACAGCGTAGCTTTAAACATTTATTGACAATAGCGACTCTGCCCGACTCGGCGTGCTGGAGGGTTTATCCGTGAGTACATCCGTCCGGTGATGAATTCTGGTCATTTTCAGTGCAGGACGGCAGCTGTTACCTTCTTGCTCGATGTCCGCCGAATGTTTTCTCATCAGGTTTTCAGCATTAAGGGGAGATTGATGGATCTATTTTCTCTTTGCCAGGCCTGTCTGGGACGTGTAAAGACTTATCTGTCGGGAGTGCGAGTCTCCCGCTACAGTACACTTCCACTCAATAGGAGGGGAGGAAATGACTTTTTGGCCTCCAAAAGTACACCTCGGAGCAGATGAACTCGGGCAAGTCGTTATGTCATCGATCCCTGAAGCATTGAACCATCAGGCCCAACTCACTACAGGCCAGACTCTGACATTGATCACTGCCGCCTGCTGTTAAATAGGGATGTATGATAAAACCTGGTTCCTACGAAAGTTGCTCAGTGTGGCATTAAGCCAAAAAAGTCCATCTTTGCGTGTAAAATTACCCAGATGATTGGGCGCTCACATAGAGCAGGCCCGGCACATTTTCTGGGGACCCGACTGCCCTAAAGGCCAATTTATGCTGCTGCGTTAGAGCGACACCATGGGTATGTATGTATGTATGTATGTATGTATGTATGTATGTATGTGGAGATTCGGACCCTACGCCGTAGCCTGACATGCACCTCTCAAAAAATGTAACTACAGGCCGCGGCGACGCAGAGCTCAACAGCTGTGATTAGTCCGCTTGGCCGTGGCTTGGTAGCATCGCATTTCCCCCGACTCATTTCCAGGTTCTACTTCTTCGTGAACAACAGATTTCCCACCGTGGTCAGAAAGAACAGAGGAGACACTTTGTTTCTCTCACTACCACTCTAAAGTCGGTACTCGCTCCCAAGCTAATCCCCACTCACTCTCTCACTCGCTCTAGCACACACTCCCCACACACACACACACACACACACACACACACACGGGTCCTGCTATTCTCTTAAAGAGATACGCTAGAACAACGCAGACACCAGTGCACAAGTATAAACATCAGGCCACTTACGCAGGCTACGGCGAGAGCTCTGTGTAGAGCCCCCCGCAGAAGCATAAATCCGCCTTAACTTGCGTGTGTCTCAGTGCTTCATCACACTTTTCGTTGCTTTGATTAGTTGTACAATAGGTCTAACCAATTGCGTCCAGAGGCATTTTAGACCATGCCCACTGGCGCTCGTTGAGCCTCCATCTAAAACGCTCCCGTTTCCACCAGCTGACATTTTGCAACATAGAAATAAAATTGATTATGGATAATTTTATTTCTATAGATTGTAGCTGACTCCACCAGCTGACTTCTCTATTGGCTATTAAATCCATAGACAGTACAATTAATGGACAATGTGACGCCGTAGATTTCCACGGAGACAAGCGAAGTCTATTAGAAGCACTTTCCCGGTGATGTCTGAGCGTTACTGAGCAGCCTCCAACTGAGCTTGAAGACGTAGATGTGACGTGAGCAACCTGTCTGAAAGTTGGAAGTCTTCTGGTAGCTGTGCCAAGAGAAATCTCAATCATTCCCAATCTAGCAGAGACGGAGAGCGTAGGTATATGTAAGGAGATAACATAGACACAGGCTAATTATTGATCACTAAAATGATAGTTAACATTAGTAATTAAACTTAAACAGCTAATGGAAGTCCAAACTGCCTGAGAGCTTCTCCTGTACTATACGGTAATTCCTCTACTATGAGACAGTAAGTCTCGTGGTTATGACCCAATCGTTAGCCTATTTTTATAAAAACGTCTGCTACGGAGCCATAACGTGAGCTACAAGGTAATGGAGCCTTTTATACATTGTCGTGTTTCTTTAGAAATAAACAACGGACAAATAGAGTCTTTAAACTCTTCAGATGTAAAGTTATTCTCTGTCAAAGTGACGTCAGAATGAATGGCAGTCAATGGGATGCTAACGGGAGGTGATGGCTTGGTAGCATCAAAATGGCGCCATAGGAGCTACGCTTGGTGCAGGCTCGCTTACCCCCTTGGTTATAAAAGGTGACATCTCTTACGTTCTAAATCCGGCCTCTGGAGACAACTTGCATGTGTCTCTCAGTGCTCCATCACACTTTTCGTTGCTTTGATTAGTTGTACAATAGGTCCATCCAATTGTGTCCAGAGGCATTTTGGTCTGCGCCGTTGAACGCTCCCTTGTGAATCGGAACTGAACGGAGAGCTTCCAGACTTGGGTTGAACCCTAGTTAGGGTTGGGTAGTGTTTGGGGTTTTTCTGATAGCGGTAATAATCAATACCTAAAATATCCACAGATGAATCAACAGTGAGAATAATCGTTCAGGATCATATTTTATTATTACATTTGTAATAATAACATTATTAATTTTCTACATGAATTCAGAATCTGTGCAGCAGCAATCTGAAGGTGTAGCAAAGCAAATACCGACAAACCAACATTCGTTTGAACTTCTCTCTCTCGCTCTCCCTTTTCTCTAGTTACACAACTATTCGTGGCACTTCTCATGTAAACAAACTACAGACTCTGTGCTTTCTCTCAGCCCTGCTTCACACTCGGCCAGCTGCAGCTATTCCCACCTGCCAGTTACCCATTTATAACCACAGCCTTCTGTCATTGGTTGGCTGGAGCTTCCACTGAGGAATAATTTAGACTGAAGCACTCTCCCCGGAGCGTGAATGTCATCAGATTGAGTGCCATCAGTGTGGAGGCTTGCGGTGGAGACGGACCAGCTGAGAAAAGTGCTGCCAGTCGGCCCCGCTGAAAATTGTCTGAGTCACGTGTGTGCTTTTAAAAAGCTTTCTTGTCCAGATGCATGTTTACAGTCCTGCATCGCCGAAACATCTACAGCTGAACAGCTGAATGCACTCGTAAAAGCTCTATACTTGAGACCTAAATACATCCATAAAATAAGCTGTTATCCTGAAAAGGGAAGCACTCTCACTCACTTATTTCTTTAAAGATCTAGCAGACGAGCTAAGGCTGAAGCTCTTAAGGGCAATTTGGGGGTGTTTTTCATCCGATTTTCCCATGCATTGGTTTCTAAGTCACTATTATGAACAACAATCTTTGCAATTGGTCCAGTATTGAGCGAGAACGCTGTAACTGGCAACCGCGAACTGGTCTGCAATGTAACCCTTTAGGACAGATGTTCAGTGTCAGTTTCCGTCCACTAAAAGTTCTGTTTTTGCCGCTGACGGTCTCACATTATTATTCTAAGTGTCAGACAACATTATGAAAGGATCCCTACAGAGATAGACCTTTTAGTTAAAGAGTAAGATCCTTTTAGTTTAACATGAAAACAACCCAGAAATCACCATCACCTGCTGCAGCATTCTCGCTTGATCCTGGACAAATTTAATAAATAATTATAAAAATAATAATAATTGTTCCCATCAGTCACTTAGACACAGAAACATAGGAAAATAGGGTCCAGGTTTTAAAAAAAAAAAAAACCCAGACGTTACCCTTTAAAGTGGAGTTATTTGTCCCGATAATGGCTCCAATTGTTCGGCAGACGCCTGCTGTGCATGGCGATGACATTTTGGCCGAGCGGTAATGAGCAGAGCTAACGGAGCAGCGCCGTTCGGTAGGACGGCAGCGCTCACAACAGCCCGGTCTTAATTTTCCTCTAATCTTCCTCCCTCACCTTGGCTCCCGGCTCTAATCACTGCACTAGGAGGAAGCCAGCGTTTAAATGAAGCAGCTTACCGGGTGATTAGGAAAAGGTAAATTATTCATTACAGAATGTGTAATCATAGAGCAGCCTTGGGCGGGAGGATGAGGGAATTCTGGGACCGCTCTCCCAGAGCGAGACCACACCCTGCCCTCCGCCATTGATGATGGCAGCCATGAGGAACCAGGGGGATGAAAGGAGCCACAGAAAGGTTAGGGAGCTGTGGCAAATCCGTAGGTCGTAAACTACAGGCCTGAAAGCAGCTCGTTAGCTGCCATTGTGAGCTATTCCTCCCAACATCAGGATTTTCTCTTAAAGCCAGAAGAACTTGGTGTGGCGGAATTTCCAGAAACGCCGTGTTGTGTTAAGAGGAGACGAAGGGGAAGCTTAAAGGAGAATTCCAGTCGATTTCAACCCGTAGCTCTGTTGTTTGGAAATTTGGAGTGCTGTCAGTAGCGAGAAAAACTAAACCAATCTGTGCTGTCTACACCGTGTTATCCTCCTGCTACGTTTGCACCCAACAGGCTTAAACAGGGCAAGTTTTAAACGTGCTTTTAGCTAGAGGTCGACCGATTCATCGGTTTTGCCGATTAATCGGCACCGATAGTTGATTGGTGGAACTATCGTTATCGGCAAAAATCCATACCGATGGTTGCGTCCGTTGCTGGAGCGGCTGAGAAGCGCGCGCTGTCATTCATTACACAGTACGCGAGAGCTAAACGTAGAGACTTACTGATTGCTGCAGCTAAAAGCTAACGAGTTAGCCGTCACGGCGGTGTCTTTGGTGTCTTTCTAGCCTTTACAGGTGATGTTCTATCCAGCCTGGAACTTGTGCCTTTTTTCGGGGTTGTTGAGCATTAAATCCAAACTGTTACATCCAAGATTTATCCACTTGATGTCCATAATTCATCACGTTTTCGGTCATTTCTGCCGCTAACTCCGTGCTACCCATAGACAGTAGGTGCTACCGACAAGGGAATCTCCCATGATGCCTTTGTTTATGTTTTCAACCAATGGGAAGGCAGGTCCGTCACACATTACGCCTTATATGGGCATCCAAGCGAGAACAAAGAGTATAGTGGGAGAGATAGATCACCCCAGGTCAGAGATCGTCTGTTACCGTTCTAAACCGTTCTACAGAGAAGAATGGCGTCACTGTTTTGAGATTGTTTGTCCTTTATATGAATTATAATGCTCATTATGTTTATTTTTGCACTGGATGACTCCAAATATGTAGGAGAACTGTTTTAGACAACACACATGCTTGTGTAGCATTGCTGTGGGTGTAATATCAATAAATATGACATTATTATTTTGATTATTGGCAAAAGCGTCTGGACTTTTTTTGAAACAATGTATGTATTTTGTCAACTGTATAAGTTATAAATACTATCGGTCGATTAATCGGTTATCGGCAAATACGGCCCAACCTAGCTACTAGTATCGGTAAAATCCACTATCGGTCGACCTCTACTTTTAGCCTCTAAACATGCTCAAAATGTCATTACAAGTGCCTACCCATGTGCAGTGATTCCTTCCGAAGGAACACAGCAAATCTGACTGGAATATTGGATTGTATGAGTTCAACAATTGACTAGTGTGGACTTGACCGGAAAACAGGAAATAAACAGAGGTATGTGCACTGGCTGGATTAACACAACTTTTATGCCTTTCTGTCAAATCTACTGCAGTCAGATTCCCTGTGTTCCCTCGGAAGGAATCACTGCACATGGGGAGGCTCTTGTAATGACATTTTGAGCATGTTTAGAGGCTAAAAGCACGTTTAAAACTTGCCCTGTTTAAGCCTGTTGGGTGCTAACTCTAGCAGGAGGATAACACAGTGTAGGCAGCACCGATTGTTTTTGTTTTTTTTGCTACTGACAGCACTCCAAATTTCCAAACAACAGAGCTACGTGTTGAAATTGACCGGAATTCTACTTTAAGCCCAGTTCAGACCACAGATTTGCGACTAGACAAGTTGAAACTTGCAGCTACTTGCAACGCGCCTATCCGCAGCGTTCTGAAAGCTGCCAGTTTACACCAACGCGACGAGACGAGACGATGTATCCTATCCATAGCAATGGCTCTTTGTACTTCTGTTCTAAATTCCGACTTTCAGGCTTTTTTTGTAGCTGGATGTCATTCGAAGCGTTTTAAAATATGAATGAGGATAGTGATAGTGAGATACTTGCTGCAGCTGCATTTCTAGTAGAGTTGAAACGGAGAAAGCATTTTATTTCTCTGATTCTCTGCTTTTTTGTTGTGCCGATGCTCCGACAAGCAGAAGCCCCGCAGTCTACGTTATCAGGATAACTGTTTAGAAAACAGGTTTATATTTTAGTGAACTCACAAACAGAAGAATCTTGCAACGGGCGGTCGTGTGCGTGTGACGAGCACGAACACGACAGTTTCAGGGGATTGCGACCGCTTCTTGTCGCGTCACTTGTCATTTACGAGGCGCAACAATCGCTCCCCTTGTGAAAATACAACAAACTGCTTGTTAAATTTAAAAGAAACGAAAGGAAATAGTTTCCAACTTTCTTTCATTGAACAAATTAAACATTGAAATTAATATAAAAGGCACCACTTAAAGTGCTCATATTATGCTCATTTTCAGGTTCATAATACTATTTAGAGGTTATATCAGAAAAGTTTTACATGGTTTAATTATCAGAAAACGCCATATTTTAGTTGTACTGCACATTGCTGCAGCTCCTCTTTTCACCCTGTGTTCAGGTCTCTGTTTTAGCTACAGAGTGAGACCTCTCACTGCTGTAACATCTTTGTTGGCAGTCGCACATGCTCAGTAGCTAGGTAAGGACTACTAGCCAGTCAGAAGCAGAGTATGAGGGCGTGTCCTGACAGTACCTAGGTAAGGACTACTAGCCAGTCAGAAGCAGAGTATGAGGGCGTGCCCTGACAGTAACTAGGTAAGGACTACTAGCCAGTCAGAAGCAGAGTATGAGGGCGTGCTATGCTAGCAGCTAGGTGAGCATTATAACGTGTGTTCCAAAGTGACCACGTTTGTCTCTGAAGTAAAGGCTGGACTACAATAGAGCTGTTTGGAGCAGATTGTGAACAGTGTTTTCTGTTGGAGATGGTAAGTCCCTTTGGGGTGGACTTTGGGCTTTTTCACTTTGTAAACCTATAACGTGCACAAAAAAGATATATAAGACAATAAAGGAAAGAGGAAAAGCATAATATGAGCACTGTAAAAAAGAATGACAGATATATTTATATATATATATCCATGAAGTGCCGTTTTCTACTGATATTTTCTTTCAACTCACAAAAAATCCCTGAGTGTCTTTCGCAGACCTCGCAGCCTTTCGCGACGTGTATTGCGCTAGTTGATATTGCGATGACTTTAAAAAAATGATATATTGTGCAGCCCTTGTATCACATAGACCACACTACTGGAACTGGCTGTATGTGACCGTGTGTTTCTGTACGAATGTGAAACACAATGTCCTGACTCAGTGTTTCCTGGAAAAGATTTTTTTTTAAAAGTAACAGCCGCCACAGAGCCGAGGAGAACAAAGAAATACGTCGGGGGAAGTCATTAATCAGCCTGAATGGTTCCTGCCTCTCTCCTGGAAACAACCTTATCCTGTTAGCGACTGCTATCTGCTTCAGTGTATCAGCGGAGGTTAAGGAGAACGCTCGCCATCTGCGACGCTCCATCATGAGAACACTAATAAAAGCTCAAAAAGATCACCCAAGTCAGCAATGTTGTTCGAGCCTAATGGGCCAGCGAGCGCCAGAAAAATTACTTAAATCCCGGGAGGTTCTGCATGAGGAAAGCTATAAATGAGACTGTTTTCTACTTTAACTTATCCGAGAAACGAGCCACGGGCCTGGCCTAAATTCCAAATGTTTGTAATGGGGTAATAATTCATGAGAAAAATAGCCAAGTTTTATCTTACCACACTAACGTGTAGGCAGAGAAAATGGGACATTTTTAAAAGCGTTGTAATGAGAGGTATTAGTTCACTTCAGCCGGGATCGTTAGGCTGTATTAGCAGAAAATGAAACGGAGGAATAGTGTCGGGTAAACACAGTTAATGTAATCATATATATAACGACTCCAGATATGATCCTGCTGGGACTAAACGTGCAGTCAGGGCTCATTAAGCTGCAGCGGCTTGGTTAGTTCTTGGTGCTTTTGTTGCATCTCTTGCACTTCTTGTTTAGTTGTAGTCCCAGTGAGGTTCAGAATCTCTTTTACGAGTCCCGGCCGAGACAGCGGCATTAAAAGTTTCAGTTCAAACCAAGGGCGTAGCTTTGGGTTCAACGTTGGGGGGAGGGAGGGGGGTTGAGATCTCGACTTTTGAGCACTGGCCAGTTTTGATTATTGGGGGGCTAACCGGCAATTTCCACTGGATGCGGAACGTCGACGGAGTCATTAGGTTTCCATTAAAGTCAATGTGTGTATTTCCACTGACTGCAGAACGTCTGCATCCCGACTCCGTCCCAGCTCCGGCGGTCCCAGCCCTCCGGAGCAGATACCAGAGCTTCTATTGTTGTCGGACGCCGGAGAGCTCCGCAGCAATTCAGCACACGGCAGATAGTGCGGGACAGGAAGTCGAGCACAGAAACAAAATAAAAATCTGGTTAATTTTCAAAGTAAAATCCAGCGTGCTCACGGTGGATCATATTTCCCTGCACTACACCTTGAAAACACAGCTCAGAGTAGTTTCCCCTCTACTCCTCTGGATGGAAACTAACTGGTGGTGGTTTTGTGGTTCTATTCTACGTGAATTCGTGAGATCTCGTGGGTTCTCGAATCCGGACCTGGTGGGTATTGACGGACGGCGGAGCACGCAGCCGTTCCTCAGCGGAGCCGGTCCGCAGATGTTCTGCATCCAGTGGAAATTGCCGGATAAGAACACGTCCCTTCCGACTGCACCTTGGTTAAAAATAAATAATCTTAAAGTATTAAAAGTAAAAATACTCAATGCAGAAAAACCCTCCCATTTAAGAAAATGGAAACAATTCAAACTGTTCTGTCTTTAATCGGATAATAATTCAAGCTTTACTTGTAGACCGTTATATTGTTGGGTATTTTAATTCATAGTAAAACATCATATTTTTATAAACTACATGTGTTTTGTGTGCAGATACCTTAATGTGTAAAGTAACTAGTAACTAAAGCTGTAACAGATGAATGTAGTGGAGTAAAAAGTACAATATTTTTCTCTGAAATGTAGTGCAGTAGAAGTAGAAAATGGCATGAAAAGACAAGACTCAAGTAAAGTACAAGTACCTCAACATTTGGACTGTACAGTATTTACTGCTGCCTCTCACGTTGTTGGTAGAAGAGTAAAGCTGATCCAGTTCCCCAGGGCTTGAATCCTGCTGCAACAAAGAAACTATTGAGTCAGCTCATTAATTCACAACCTTAAGGCAACGAGTGATAGTAGAAAGTATTTGAGTGTGTGTGTGTGAAACCTCCCCCGCAGTATATCTCAGCGTGTAGTTTAAAAACACTCTGCATGGGAAAAAGTCACTTTGAAATAGGATGTTTTAATTGCACGTTCACTCAACCAGTCATTCCCCTGCCAGACATTGCAGCAAAAATAAATTACAAATTAAATGTGGAGTGTAGAAATGGCTGGATATCATTCAGTTTCAAAGGATATCATATAACGGTCTACTGCCTGGATTTAGATAACTGATTAATTGCTTTGGTTTAAGAACACAAATATTGTTACTTGAACCACAATGTTAAATATAGGGATGCACTGAATCCAGATTTTTGGGGTTCGGCCGAGTACCGAATCCACTGGTTGAGATTCTGCTGAATCCTCGTCCCATCCTCAGTCCATGAACACAGTAAACTCATTAATGAAGTAAACAGTGACTGTCCTTCCTTTGCCGTACCTGAAGTTGCTGCATTTTGGCTGCTGTCTGTAGATTCCTTCATGCACAACTCGTGTTCTTTCAGATGTTTCCTACCAGATGTTGTAACAGTGGTGATGTTGTGTATAGTTTAGGGTCCTCGCCACCACCAGACTAATCAGCATTGCAGATTGAACATGTAGCTGGACTTGAATGGCCTTCTTTTGACTGAAAGTACTGCCAAACTACACTTTTTCTGCTCACTAGTTCCATTTTCACTTTCTCACAGCCTACTGCATTGAACGCTCCACCTACGTAAACACCTTCCTGTAATCAACGGCGCCGCCATTATGTCGACCAGCGTAGCGCGCGTAGTGCAAGCGTAGGGTTCGGTTCGGTGGAAAAAAATTATCAGGTTCGAACCCCCGTCAAAAAGCCCAATATTTGGCCGAATCCGAATCCTGGATTCGGTGCATCCCTGGTTAAATACCAACTAGAGAATGCAATTTCTGAAGAAACTGTGGTGTGAATGCTGTATGTTGAAAGACTGACGCGACACTGAATGTATGAAAGAGGTGGAACATTTTAAAGTTTGAATGGTGTTTCTCTGTGAATGTATGAATGAGTAGATAGCAGTTGAAAATGTATGAATTTGTGTCAAATTTGAAAATTCCGTCCATTTGTACTTGAATGGGGAAAATTTACCCGTAAACGTTATGAAAGTTATGGAAACTTTATATAGTTTTTATATTGTTTCTATGTTGAAAAATGTGGAAAGAGTTAATGTGCAAAAGAAGGGTTTATGAAGTCCATTTTAACAGAAAGAAATCTTTCGTTTTTGTGATTTTTTTCCCCGACATATGTCATTCTTTTCAACGTTCTTTTATAAAACAAAATTCAAATGCTATAAAATAGAATAAAACAAAAAAATCAATGAAAGTAGTTAACTGATCATTTATGTAACTTGTGAATAGCGTTGTATGGAACCATCCACGTTACTTTTGTTTTGAAAATATGGTTGAAAGACACCCAAATTTCTGATATAGAAACTTTTTGAAAATGGGTCAAATTTGACCCATGGACACCAGAAGGCTTAAAAAGTCTTGAATTTGACTTGGTGAAACGTGCAGAAACTCTGTAAAAGGTATCTTCAGTACCTGCAATACCAATACAATTATTACCCTCAAATGTAGACGACAAGTAGAAAGCCCCAAATGAAGTATAAGAACCTCAAAACTACACCTTCGTTACTTTCCTTGAGTTAATCATTCTTCCCACTCTGCTGAGAGAAACGTCCAATCATCCTGTGAGTGATGGTCAGAATCGGCCGCTTAATTGTCCCCTTGTCGCCACATATTTCATCGTCCCGCTGTGGAGTAGGTCGTAACTCTTTGCCCGTCCTGCTCTAAATTAACAAGCAGGCGTGTTTCTGTGGGGAAAATCATCAGCGAGTTAATCATGTTGGCGGCGCGGCAACGCCCAACTCTAATTGGCTGTAGCTTAAGGACGCAGTCATTCACAACAAACACCCACAATATGACACCCGCAGTCTTTATTATCATCATCTGTTCTGTCGAGCAGCAGCATCTCATTTACCGCGCGTCGCTCTGTGATGGATGGAGGTGGGCAGTGGGGATATTACCGGCTTCTTGTGCAAGAAATGTGAAAATATCTGCAAAATGAATGCCTTTTTAATGTTGCCGTTCATTGGATTGGTCACAGCTACGAGAGATGGGAAGTAGTGGGAAAAGATGATGATAAAAAAAAAGTCCTGGACCACCTTGTGGTTTCAACCGAACCAACAGGACACTTAGATCATCTACAGTCTTACGCCACTTGAGGTTCAGATTTAGCTGTTTTGTAATTACAATAAATGGATAAAAAGGATGCTGAAATAACATCATGATGCGAAGTCTGAAATCATACTTTGTCAGGTCTTTCCTTAGCCTGGTTGACACCAGACCCTTCTCAGTTGTAACTGAGAGTGGGTCTGGGGAACGTTCATTCACAGCCCATTTCCAAAGGGGCGTCACCAACGGAAGCCGCTCAAATGCTTCTGGGCGCAATTGGATAGACCTAAAACCAATCAGAGCAAGGAGATGACGTATGCAGAGCGACGTGTGCTGAGCATAGTGTAAAGCCCGCCTCAACGGTTGTGATCAGTGCCTCGATTTGGAAAAATTGGAAATGGGCTTGAATGGGCTCTTGGCCAGATGGACTTGCAGAGCAAATCTCAAATTTGCCGAAAGTTTGTCAGGGTTTTCCCAGGCTTGTCTTTCCTTGCTTGTTTTCCTGAATTAAGTTTGGATCGATCAGGGCTATGCTAACATTGTAGCTGCTTCATCATTTTAATTAAGTTTGGATCGATCAGGGCTATGCTAACATTGTAGCTGCTTCATCATTTTAATTAAGTTTGGATCGATCAGGGCTATGCTAACATTGTAGCTGCTTCATCATTGTATTTTGACATGTACTGTAGAGAGCTCATTCATGCTCCTCAGATGATTAGCCATTTTGATTTTAATAACCCCGTGACCTTTCCTTTAGTGCTATCCTCAGGACACACTTTACATCTTCAGTCCCATTGCTAGTAACCCTCTAAGAAAAGCTAAATAATCATTTGGTTAATTTATCCAGCCAGCTCTTTTGGGGTACAATGAACTTTGCACTCTTGAGGAGGCAGTAGCGAGGTTTTGTGCTTTTAGTATTATTGGTTTGTTAGAGTCTTGACAACTAATTTCACTGGGCGGATTTAATGTAACCTGCCAGTTGGTGCGGATGCTGCATGGAAAGCTAATTCTGTCCGAGACGTTCCCCTTGGATCTGCCACAACTTATCGCGTACACGCCCCTAATAGTGAGCAATTTCTCACTTTTCCTTTTGGTTGTGTATTGCCTTTTATTTTTTGAAAGCAAAGGAGGATTTGAGGATTACACATTGACACATCCTTTCGAAAGCGGGGATAAACCAGAGTTGAATCGAGCAGCCCAGGTGAGGAAGGAAAGAAAATATATAATCCGTCCTTTCTCATGCAGCTGCTTTCCTAAATATCCAGAATATTCTTCACCATACGGGACAGAAGCAGCAGCAGACTCTCTAATGAACCCAGGCCGGGGTTATCTTGTACGGGAGAACGCACAACACATCTGTAACATCAGCACTGTGAGGCTGTCGTCCTCTGTCCTGTTTGGGACTGAAACTACTTTGTCCTGTTTTCGTGGTCCATTTGTCTTACCCCCCCCCCCCCCCCAGCCCCTTTCAGCTTGATGCGAGGCGCTTAACAAACGAGCCCAACAGTTGCTGAGCTGTTCCTGCGACGGCGCCGGTGTCTCTCCAGGGTCACACGGGGAAGAGGATGGCTTGGGCGCCTGCGTTTCTTGCTGACCTATTCACTACCTGCCTCTAATGGGTCATATTTTAGCTCCTGTGGCGGTGACAAATGGCTATGCTCTAAAAGCTCTGTCCAAAGGTGCTGAAACTAGGTTGATCTATGACTGAGTCCCGCTGATAAATGCCTCCCATCAGTTTGCGCATGATGGCGATTCATCACCACGCCGAGGTTTCGGTTGGGAATCCATATTGGATTTTTAATGAAAGGGAATATAATGTGATTCAAAGTCAATGGGTTTGCCAATGTCCTCGCTCTTCACACACATGCACACACCACCCATCAAGGTACATACAAACACACACACACACACACACACACAAAAACAGTTTGAGATTGCATCGCATTTCCCTAACAGTGTTAGAACGTCTGCCTTGAAGGGCAGCTGCTGTAATTGGGTTTGTCCACAGCAGATCTCACACTTCTGCTGCTGTGTGATTCGGACAGGGACACAACAAGATTTATGAGCCTCATCCATACCAATTAGTGTTTTGCATTTCAAAGATAACTGTTTGTTTTCGTGGCAAAAGACGTATTTTAAAAGGGCATGTTTTGCCATAGAAAGTGTTTTAAATTTAACGAGGAAAAATTGTACTTATAAGACACCACACAGGTTTAATGAAAAATGTATTTGTTCATAAAATTGTTTACATGATAGTCGATTTAATTGTACACTAGATTAACAATATTTTTTTTCTCCTCCATTATAAACTATCTTGGCTTGGCACCATTTAATGTAACAGCAAAGAAAATGCTTTTTGCAGACATCAAAGCCATCTCAACAAAGTATTCAATACAGAAGTTCCCGCTGTGCTTTACTCCGATTGCACTGCATGAATGACCAGTAGCCATGTAGATTATAGTCAAGATATCTGCCTGATTAAGCTTGTTATAATGTTTGAAATACAAAATCGTCTCTGCTTTTAGCTATTTATGTAAATGTGTTTGCATTTATGCTCTGAGTTCCAGTGCAAAATGTCCCATCAAAAGTCTTGAAAAGAGAGCACATAAGTCACATTGTCCAGTGTCCATCACTCTTCATCTTCGCTTAATCCCAAAGTGCTTTCCCAGACAAGGACGTTTCTTACATGGAGTCGTCCGGTAAGTCTATTACAGTGGCCCTCACCTTGATCCCAGACACGTCAGATTCCAGGAAATCAGAAGAAGGAGAGGAAAAGGAATGAGTGCTGGGAATCAGCAGCGTTTCAGCCGGGTCTGCTATCAGTTTCCTGTAAAACACTTGGCTGTGCAGAGACGTATAGATGGCGGAGCAAGCCACGGCAACCACAATGAAAAACACAGCGCAGGTAGCCATCACCAGACTGTCCCAGTTCTCAGTTTTACCCCTTGGGATCGGTGCCACCTTTGTGGTCACGTTGACACAGTCCCTGCTGTATCCAGGCTGTGCTGCCGTGACCTCGACACAAACCTGGTAGCGAGTGGAAGGCTTCAGCTGCTTGATGTGGTACTCTTTGACATCAGCGGGAAGCCTGGCTGTGAATGGCATCAAGAGGCTGCTGCCGTCGGCTAAAACGGACCAATTTAGTTGCGATACCAAACCCCCTGCACTCTCCCAGGAAACCCTTACGGAATGAGACTGGACAGTCGTGATATAAACATGTAGAGGTTGATTTGAAGGCTGGGTAATGTATCCGTCCACCGCAACCATCACGGACTTGATGTCTGCCCCGACAAGATTGTGGGCGATGCAGGTATACGAGCCCGCTTCCTGCTCCGTGGCATCGTAGAGATCAAAGCTTCCCTCAGGGTGCATGTAGTACTTATCAGACACACTCCCAGGTAGGACCCTGTCACCCGATGGTGTCACCCAGATAATCTGAGGCTCGGGTTCTCCAAACGCCCGGCAGTGTAGCGACACAGACCTCCCTTTACTGACTTCGACACGCTCCGGGAGACTCCCAGGTGAGATCAGGGGAAGGCAGATCTCTGTCATCTCCCTGAAGTGCACCTGTCGGACGTGCTGGCCTTGGTACTCCGGAGGCTCGGCGCAGTACAAAGAGTCAGGCTCCATAAACCGAACTGTGGTCCTGTTCATGTTGACCCAGCGGATGACGCAGTCGCAGCGGATAGGATTGCTGTGCAGACTGACCTCTCGCAGGTTGGGCAGGGACTCCACGGTGCTGCGGTGGATCGCGCTCAGAGCGTTGCTGTTCAGCATCAGAGTCTCGAGTCTGGGAAGCTTGTGGAAGGCCCTCGGGTGGATGTAGGACAGCCGGGGATTGTTTGTGGCCTCGATTTTTGTCAGCTCAGGCAAGTTGTTGAGGGCAAAACTGTCGATTGATACAAGCTCAGGCATGCTGTTGATGCCGAGCTCCTTCAGATGCATCATGTCCATGAAATCACCTCTTTGAATCCTCTCAATCGGGTTCTTATTCAAATCCAGGAACCTCAGGTTCTGGACTCGAGTCAACGCCACTTGGGGGACTCGATTGAGCAGGTTGTCAAAAAATGAAATGCTCTCCAAACTTTCAAGACCAACAAAAGCATTGTCCGGCATTTCAGTCAAATTCATCTTGGCAAGCACGAGGCTTCGTAGGTTCCCCAGGGCTTTAAAGTTCATGTCCGACAGCTCGATGATGGGGTTTTCTCCCAGCATCAATATCTCCAGGCTGGGGAGATGCTGGAACCACTCGCTGTTGACGCTTGTCAGTCGATTGGAGTTGAGATGAAGCCTCAGCAGCCGGTTCAGGCCCTGGAATGCTCCAGGGGTAATGGAGAAAATCAGGTTGTGGTTAACGTAAAACTCCTGGAGGTTGGGAAAGGAAGCAAGGCAGCTGTCCGATAGCTCCTGAATCCAGTTCTCCTCCATGTGGAGTGACAGTAGCTGGGGGAGAAACCCCAGATAAACATCGCCCACCGAAGAAATGTTGTTCTGAGACAAGTCGATTTCAGTGATTTTGTCCAAGTAATCCAAAGTCTTCTCCACGTTAACAATGTTGTTTGTCTGTAGCAGCAGCACTTCTGTTTCCGAGGGGAGTCTCTCCGGTAGCACAGAGAGGCCCAAATCATTACAGTCCACGGTGGCAGCCTCGGTGTAAATAGAGCTGGGTGAGAACCAGGGTCGTATCTCACATCGACACAATGCAGGGCAATGAGCGGCCCCCTGAGAGGCCAAAGCAAAGGCAGCCAGAGACAGCTCAGCCAGCAAACAAGCAACAACTGCTGTCTCCTTCATCTTGGCCCCGTATTCCCGTCAGCCAGTAATTGGCCCTTATGGAGTCGGCTGTTAGCACTTTTAACTTCACAAATAAAGGCTCATTTGTTACTGCAAGCAAGACAGAGTGGATTTCTGCTGACGCCTGGTCCCCGAAGCTTTGGCTCCTGTTGTCTTTCAGCTCTTGGCAAAAGAGAGGCAACCTTTCAGTTCGGCCCGTGCCAGGTTGTCGTGCACGCTGCGATATGTCAAGGTGGATGTATCCTTCAGGGAGCGGCGCTATGCAGCAGAGGGGCGGTTGAGGAATGCTGTGGCTTCGGCTGGGGAGGAATCACTCTGCCTTCCATCATTATTATCCTCCGTCGCTGTCACCGGTGTCAGTTTCCATCTGGGGAGACAAGAGACAAAAAAGGCCAATATAAGATGAAATATGAAGACATATTGACATTTAGGAATATTGAGACTTATCAAGCCCCTTTTCAGCCTCATTTGATTTTTATTGCTTTCCTCGCACCATTGAAATTGCAAGTTATGATTAACTTGACCCTATGTATATTATTTGGCAGGTTTGAAAGAAAAAAAGGTACTTTTGTGGTCTCCTTGTAGGGTGAAAGAACAGCCTGATGTTTTTTTTTATAGATTTTTTTAGTGAAAGCATTGAAATAAAAGTGTCCTAGAAAAGATGGAGCTCTGGGATGATTGCTCAAAAGCAGAGGCGGAGACAGATGTTGTAAACACTGGGAGCTCAGCTCAAAACTAAGGGGGGGTGTCTAGGGACATGCTTCATTTACAGCAGCTATATATAAACTAGGGGTGCAAGATATATCGACTCAATATCTTTATCGCAATATATCGAAAGTGTTGTAATAAGTATGCAATATTTAGTTTATTTTGTGGAGCGCTGTTTCCCGTCCGTTGGCTGTGCAGCTTAGTTGTGTTTGATTTAGAGCTCGCTTGAAATGCTATAATGATCATGTTTCATTGGCCAGTTACCGTGCCACTTGCAGATGTTAGTACACGTCAGCACACGAGGCCACTACGTGACCAACCCTATGGAGCGTACCACGTGTGTGCATATTTCAACAGAGTGACGGTGTAAGTGAAGAAATAGATAGAGACAACTAAACGGAACGAATCAGAGAAGCGAAAGAAAAGTTGTGTCCTGTTCTCTTTATGTATATGTTTTATACTCTTCAACCAGTAGAACATGTCCTGTTCTGTAGTCATGGTCCTTATTTATATATTTATACTGTCCAACCAGTAGAACATGTCCTGTTCTGTAGTCATGGTCCTTATTTATCTATATATTCATGTTGGACCAGTCCAATATGACCGTCAGTTGAAATAAACTTTGTGTTGTAGGAAAACTTGTTTTATTTGTTATGAATCTATTTTGATGTGTTTTCCCGTAACTTTAGTAATTTTACATATATTTAAAAATATCGAAAATATCGATATCACAATATTCATAATCGATGTCGCAATATCACATTTTGTTAATATTGTGCAACCCTAATATAAACTCTTTTGATAAAAGAATGCCTTAAAATCTGTATTATTTGGGAAAACATGAGAGTTGCAGCATCCTCGTTCTCACGTTTCTGTTGCTTTTTTCAATGTTGTTGTCGCTTGTTCTGCATCCTGTTTTGTATCTTTTTAATTCTTGAACTGTCTTTATCATTCTGAAAACAGAACGCAACAGATTTTGAGGATTTTTTTTACTCCTGCCCCGTAAAGAGAGCCAGAAACTGTCTTGTGTTTCTGTTTTTAAGTTCCATAACATCGGTAGGGTTGCTCCGTTGATTGGCCGGTCCAGTCCAACCCAGTCTCACAGCAGTTCGTGAAATGTTCACTTTCAATTTAATCTATTGATTTGTGTACACGGACACGTTTATCTTGTTTTTTTTCTTGATTGTCAGCACGTTTTTTGTAAACTAATGTACTTCAATGGGAAGCATCTTTCGTGATCACAACACAAATCTTTCTGCCAATCGGGCTGCAGCAGAGAAGCTGTATACAGCTTTGATATTATTGGTGTTTTTAGCTTACGTTTCCATGACACGTGGGACAACAACGGGACGGTTGGGTTTAGGTAAAGAAG
>NC_050179.1:35787401-35794901 GCF_008315115.2 Sander lucioperca | reverse complement strand
GATGACGTCCTCACGTCTTGTTTTGTCCCCAACTCAAAGATCTTCAGTCCAGAGAAGGAAAGGAAAGGAAAGGAGGGAAGGATGGATGGAAAGAAGACGGAAGGAAGGAAAGTAAAGGGAGAATAAATAAGGAAGGGTGAAATAAGGGGAGGAAAGAAGACATAGGAAGGGCCGTTGGGAAGGAAATGAAAGAAAAGAAGGAAGCAGGGAAGGAAGGAGGGAGGACTCTCCTGCCTGTCACAGAGGAGTGAAGGAACTACAACTTATTCACATTTAACAAGCTGACAGCAGACACTTGTTTTCATAACGGACTCCAGCCGATGACTAGATTATGCTAATGAGCTGGTGATGAATGTAATAGTTGGTAACTATGGTAACTATGGATTCATGTCTCTGTGGACGAGGGCAGTCAGAGTTTAGATGTTCAGGACACAGGACACACACAACACTGCTGCCTAATTTACCACAATCTCCAACTCCCTCTCTCTCCTCCCTCCCTCTCTCTCCTCCCTCTCTCTCTCTCGTTATATCTCCCTCCCTCCTTCCCTCCCTCCCTCCCTCTCTCCCTCCCTTCCTCTCTCTCTCTCTCGTTATATCTCCCTCCCTCCCTCTCTCCTTCTCTCCCTCCATCTCTCCCTCCCTTTCTCTCTCTCTCTCTTGTTATATCTCCCTCCCTCCCTCTCTCTCTCCCTCCCTTTCTCCCTCCCTCCCTCTCTCCCTCCATCTTTCCCTCCCTTCCTCCCTCCCTCCCTCCATCTCGTCTTTCCTCACTCTTGTCCTCCCTCCCTTCTTCCCTGCCTCCTTCCCTCCCTCCCTCTCTCCCTCTCTCTCTCCATCTCTCCCTCCCTCCCTCTCTCCCTCCCTCCGTCTCGTCCTTCCTCACTCTTGTCCTCCCTACATCTTGTCCTCTCTCCCTTCTTCCCTGCCTCCTTCCCTCCCTCCCTCTCTCCCTCCCTCCCTTTGTCCCTCCCTCCCTGCCTCTCGTCCTCCCTGTCTCTCCATTCTCTCTGCTGATTCCTCACGTCTGTTTCCACTTTCACTGTCTTCATAAAAGCTCAGTTTTTCGTTCGGCTCGCTTGTGAAAACTTGAGTTATTTACCCTGTTGGTAGTTCACATCACCACACAGCAGCTTTTAGACATGCTTCTGTTGTTTGCTAGCAGACGGAATTGACGAGGAGGAAACCTTCACGCAATGCAAGTTACCGGAGAGCGGAGACTTGTTTCCTCCTTGGCTTATAGAGTATGACGCGACGTCTCTATAAGCTTTTTCCCCCACTCACAGTGTGCCGAAGCAACACTTAGAGAAACGCTCCAACACACAGAGAGGAGAAAGAATCTCCCGCTGGTGATAAAAGTATTTAGTAATGCATTAAACTTCCCCGAGACAGACCGGAGAGCCGCTCTGTTTAACCCAGCAGCACTGCCAGCCTGAGCACTTCTTTAAAGTGCTGAGTATTGACATTCTATGAAATGGATTAAAGCCGCCTCAAAATGTAAAATATGTATGTATTTCCTATACAGCGGAGAGAGGCTGAGGGCCCTGAGCTCTTAGGGAGCTGCCGTGCTAATGTGGCAGACGTCTCATAAAGTGGTCCCACTCCGCCATGTTTTATTCAGCGCTCACAGCTACCGCCCGCCGCTATCACTGGACACGAGTGCTGAGACCATGGCACTTTTCTGGCTACTTTACGTGCTTGTTCTTTTAACTTATGGATCACAAATGAAGAACACTGTCCGACCTCTGGAGATGAACAAAAACAGACAGAAAATGACCACTTATCAGGGACGTTGTGATTATACGGGGTGTGTCCTATCAATCTTATCTCGCCGGAAAAGTGAATTAGTGTACAGTATTTCCCAAAAAGTCCACAGCGCTGCGGAGGAAGGTCTGGCTAGTCCACACAGCATTCCTGGATGGGAGAAAAACGTGCTCTGGTTTGTTGGCATTTCTTTTAACCAATCACAATCGTCTTGGGCGGTGCTAAGCGCCGGACGGAGCCACGGTGCCTCTGCTAAATAGCCTCGGGAAGGAACTTGTTTTGGTGGAACACGTGTACGTTCAAAAGTTGTTTTAGTCGTGCAACAGAAAACTCAGATTGGACAGATAGTCTAGCTAGCTGTCTGGATTTACCCTGCAGAGATCTGAGGAGCAGTTAACCATAGTCCTCACAAATCCACTGGAGTTAGGACATTCGGCAGAATTTCCGGCGGCAACGGAGCAATCCCGGAAGTGGAAGGTCGTGGATATAGACTACTCATTCTGTGAAGACGTATTGCTGAATGAAATTTCATTTTCCAATCCTGTGAGCAACGCAAACTAAATTCAACCCACCGCCCTAGTTTCGGGGCTGATGTTAACGTATAAGTCCCTCTGGACCTTTGTCAAGAGTATTTCCAAATAATAATTACATTACACGTCATTTAGCTGACACTTTTATCCAAAGCGACTTACAGTTGCTACATAGGTCAGAGGCCGCACACCTCTGGATCAACTAGGGGTTAAGTGGCAATGGGAATTGTCATATCCACTGCGCCATCACCACCCACCTACTTAAGTCAAGGAAATAAGGTCCAGAGGGACCGAAACGTGCAGAGGGAAGAGCACAAGATTTTCTTTTTTTCCAAGTCTGTGATATTTTCTAACGTGCCTGCCCAGAACAGTTGGTTGGATGTGCAAATTATTTCTTTGAAAACAGACAAACAGAATAAATCCAGAACTTTCTGCACAATTACCAACCCTCCAATTAATCTGTACAATTTATGTGTCTCAAACTTTCGTACTGTAACTAACTGTTAGTTTCAGTGGGGCAGTGTCAGCGTGATCGAAACTAATAAAAGATGCTGCAGGGCAACCATTAATGGGGATGAATGGAATAAATAAACAAGATCTGACACATTTATCGATTCAACTTTGCTGTGAAAACATCCATAACATTAACAAGGGAATCAGATAAACAACTGTCTGTGTTTTCAGATGGAACAAACCAAACAACAAGACAACTGTCTGTGTTAGGGTTGTGCCGATGGACGATATCATCGACATCACGATGGAGAGCCACCATCATAGGCGTCGATTTCGGTGGGGACGGTGGGGACGGTGGGGACGCGTACCTACCAGATTTCGTCATGAGTCATTTTGTACCCACCACTTTTTTTGAAAACCTCGAGCTCAGTTTAAAAAAAAAAGTCCATAAGACGTAATTCTTGAGCGACAGATGCCAAAAAATACACACACACACACACACACATTCTGCTTAACGTGAAAAAAAGCTTAACGTGGTTTAATGTACCTAAACAAGGAGCAATCATCACCAAATTTCTCATGGCCACATCTTGTAATGAACACTTAAGTCTGTCAAAAGAACTAAACCGAAATCCAACGATTATAGAAGTTATCTCACATTAGCGTTGTCTTCATTGGTGCCTATGGCGAGGAAAAAGCTTGTACCTAAACAATGATCAATGATTACCAAATTTCTCTCTCATATTGCTCCTCATAACCACTGAAAACTGTCAAAAAATCAAACCAGAAATGTGGTGGTGATTGGTCGTTGTTTAGGTACATTAAACCACGTTAATCTTTTTCACGTTAGGACTTATAAAGCCCATGAGAACCGTGGGGAGTCAACCCACAGCCGCTCCGCTGCCCTGCTGAAAACGTGAAGCAGAAACGCTTAATTATTGTCAGATAACGTCCATAATAATTGGACCTTTGGTTCGATTTTTTTTGACAGTTTTCAGTGGTTATGAGGAGCAATATGAGAGAGAAATTTGGTAATCATTGATCATTGTTTACGTACATTAAACCACGTTTTTATTCATTAGTAAGCTACAGGACAGCGTCTTTCAAAACATGACCTGCACTAAAGAGAAAAAAACAATGAATGCGTCATTGTACCCAGCACTTCTGGAAATGTACTTCCGAAAGCGTCTCTGTCCCCAGCATATTTCAAACCAAACTGACGCCCATGGCCACCATCGTGATGCCACGCGCCCCACCCTGTCAGACACACACTAATCCTAGTCGCGGACGCTGGACGGGAAATTGACAAGTGCGTCGGTCTTAAACTAGCAAAGACACTTGCGTCGGGCTTTGCGCTGTGCTGCGCCGGGTGCAAGATGCCCCTTAAGTGGAAGCTACTTTTTCCCTCTATCTGCTCTACTCGCTCTACAACGTTGGACACAGCGGTCTCGAGTGAGAGAGAAAAAAGCGTTAACGTGGAACGCTATCACACTTTCCTTTCTCCCCTCATTGGACTAACTTTGTCGACACTACTGTGTGCGTGCATCGAGAAGTATGTCTGATGTCCTGTAGGTACGGGACGATGTTATACAGGATTTATGAATGTACGTTAGCAACAGTAGGCTAATTCACGAGGGTGCTATTTTATGTGTGAGCTAATATTGCGCATCTGTTCATGTGCGCTACAAGAGTTATGTTTCTGTTCATTGAATGCGTTATGCAGTGCAAACATAACTGAGAATGTAGTTTAATCTCAGTAATGATGGTATATTAGGTCCCTCTGTACTGTCGTTATGCAGATCACGGACATCTGATTGACTTTACTGCACCGTAGTTAGCTAAGTGAAAGTAGGTCAAGTTGTAAAAAACTGCCCCTACCAGCCCCCCCCGACGACGATATCATCGTCCATCGCCATGTTTTACTGTAAGCATCGTCAACTGCCAATTTAGGGGACATCGCCCAACCCTAGTCTGTGTTTTCAGATGGAATAAACCAAACTGTCTGTGTTTTCAGATGGAACAATCCAAACTGTCTGTGTTTTCAGATGGAATAAACCAAACTGTCTGTGTTTTCAGATGGAACAATCCAAACTGTCTGTGTTTTCAGATGGAATAAACCAAACTGTCTGTGTTTTCAGATGGAACAATCCAAACTGTCTGTGTTTTCAGATGGAACAATCCAAACTGTCTGTATTTTCAGATGGAACAATCCAAACTGTCTGTGTTTTCAGATGGAATAAACCAAACTGTCTGTGTTTTCAGATGGAACAATCCAAACTGTCTGTGTTTTCAGATGGAACAATCCAAACTGTCTGTGTTTTCAGATGGAACAATCCAAACTGTCTGTGTTTTCAGATGGAACAATCCAAACTGTCTGTGTTTTCAGATGGAACAATCCAAACTGTCTGTGTTTTCAGATGGAATAAACCAAACTGTCTGTGTTTTCAGATGGAACAATCCAAACTGTCTGTGTTTTCAGATGGAACAATCCAAACTGTCTGTGCTGCAGGCTTTAAAGTCCGTCTGTAATTAACTCTTGGGCTTTGTGGCTCTGATGTATCTTTGCGTTCCTTCCGTATAGATTTCTCGTTAATGACTCTCATCCCTTACAGACAGACGATGTAATGACCATCAGATACTCTTTAATGTGTATTAGCTGCTAAGGGTTTTTTTCCGTTAGAATCAGCAGTCTACTGTCATTTAACCTCTCGACCCTCAAAAAAAAAAACAGCCAAAACCAACCACCCACCATCTCTGACCTCTGACCCTTCCTGTGGGCAAGAGAAAACTGGATGCACATCAACAGATGTAGAAAAAAAAAAAATAAACATGAAATGAGTTAATAGGCTTTTACCTCTCAAGGACATCTCGCGCTGCAGTACTCAACTTCAATCCAATTTATTTCTATAGCGCTATCAAAGCGGCCGTGGATGAGATTTTGATGTAAATTTCCATCTCTTTTATCAGCATGAATCACAGTTGAACAGCCTCTGCACCAACGGAGACTCTGTGCATTTTCACTTTGTCCAAATCCATCCATCCATTCATCCATTCATTCATTAATCCATTAATCCATTAATCCATTCTCATTCATTCATTTATACTTGAGAAATCGTTGAGGGGTGGCCCTCATTTACGATTATTGAGATAAATTACAAAGAAAGGACCACAACAACAAAATAATTAGAAAGAAGACAGAAAGAAGGGACACCATCTTTGAAAAGAATTGAAATACACTGAGGGTCCTAATTTAACGATCTAAGCGCACGACGTGAAGCGCCTGGTGCAGGTGCGTTTAGGGCGTGTCCGAATCCACTTTTGCTAGTTTGACGGCGGAAAAAAGGGTCTGTGCGCCGGGCGCATGGTTCTAAAGGGTCGTACTTAGGCCCTGTTTACACGTACATGGTTATTTTGAAAAACGGAGACATTTCCCTTCGTTTACACGCAAACGGAGAATTCTCCTCTGAAAACGATTCTTTCTAAAAAATCCGGCCAGAGTGGAGATTTTGGAAATCTTCGTTTGCACGTAAACTGAGACAAACGGAGGTTTAGGCAGCCGAGAGAGAGAAAGAGGAAGTGATTTGTTGCTGTTGTTGCTATTTTTGGGATTCTGATTGGCTAACGTGGGCTTGAGCTTCTCGTTACACTGCCACCTACAGGTTTGGCGTGCTCTTGACGGCATATATACACGGGGACATGTAAACGAACGCTTTTCTGAAAACTGACAGCTGTGCACGATGTTATTATTGAAAACGGAGAGGTTGAAATGTCCGTTTATGAAAATAGCCGGCCACGTGTAAACGTAGCATTAGTGTCTTCATTAATTCATAGGTGTGTTTTGGGCGTAACATGCAATCAACCAATCAGAGTGTGGAATGGGAGGCGTTTGTACCTTGGCTCATTGCTATTACGATGGAGGATTTGCTGAGCAGGAAGGAGAGATTTTCCAGAGAAGAAACTGATCTGCTCATGCGTGAAGTGAAAGTGCGTCAGCAGATAATATCATAATACTATTTCACATTGTAATATTTATATTTGTAATCTTCTGCATGTGTGTGTGCTCCTGCACGTCCCTGTGTGTGTATGTAAGTATAGTCTGCACGCGCTGTGCACGCCGGTTTTGATTAATTTACAATCCTGAAATTGTCTCCATCTGTTGATAGCCTCCCCGAAGTCGACTCACATTATCGTTGTCTTTCACTTTCCTTTTCACTTTTATATTTTACTTGTTCTTTGTTTAATTTCCTTCTGTCCTGTGATGGTCCTGCCCCAGTATCAGTCATAACTACAACAGATAACTTCTAAAATACACATTTAAATACAATTCGGCCTATATAAAGACATCTCCTGCTTCCTTTTATCTGGCTCCGCTGGCATACCCTAACACAGGCTTTTTCCGGTGTTACAAAGAAATCTGTGACCCGTCAGAATGTGTGACTGTAGCGCCGTCTACCGGCCGCAAATCATTCTGTGACTTTGCGGGAAAAATCAAACCCGGGCAGAGGCATTAATAAAAACGATATAAAAATGGCGTTCTTTTCACTGTTTGTCTTGTTTGCTGTTACAAGTCATTTATGTCCATTGTATGAAAAATAACAGAGCTTCAGAAACATTAAACTTTAAACCTGCCTAACTGGGACCGTTTCACAACGCCAACGACGTGTTTAAAACCGCGACCGTACACACACACACACACACATATACACACACACACACACACACACACACACACACACATACACACACAGAGACACAC
>NC_050179.1:35772401-35784901 GCF_008315115.2 Sander lucioperca | reverse complement strand
TATGTACAAACACACACACACACACACACACAGTATACACACACACACACACACACACACACACACACAGTATATATAAACACACACACACACATACACACACATATATACACACACACATACAGTATACACACACACACACACACACACATATACACACACACACACACACACGCACTTACAGTACATATACACACACACACACACACACACACACATACACACACACTCAGTACACACACACACACATACACACACACACCACACACTACGTACATACACACACTACATACACACACACACACACACACTATACACACACACACTACAGTACATACACACACACACATACAGTATACACACACACACACACACACACATATACACACACACACACACACACACACACTTACAGTACATATACACACACACACATACAGTACATACACACACACACACACACACACACACTTACAGTACATATACACACACACACATACAGTACATACACACACACATACAGTATACACACACACACATACACACATATCACCAAAACATCCAGATAAGATTAGCATTTCCTGCTCTGAATCCCTCCGTCTCCCCCCCCAGCGTCCCCCATTGATTTACCATTAGAGCGGCCCCATGTGGGTCCCTTGCAACCGTTAGTTCCCCCTCCCCTCCCTTCCTCACAAGCTCCTTGTTAGCATCGCCGGCATTACCATCCACACTCCCACGAGTCACACTTTCTGTCTTTCATCAGCAGCCGGCCTGCTGCTAATTAGCCTCGCTCCCACTCGTGCAGTACACACACTGTGAACACACACACACACAGTTTGACAGCGTGCCCTGTGTTTGTTGCTGTATGGCCGTACACGTGTAGCGCCGCGGTCTCCGGTGTGTTTAGCGTGGAGGCGGCAGAAGCAGATGAGGGTTTTGTATTTGAAGTGCACTCTGACTGGTCGCTTGTTACAAAGCTATAGTCTCGCTTTGCCAGGCCTTCCTCCGCAGGCCTTCTGGCTAGTCAGCGGATATCGGTGGTACTGCACCCCATGGCCCAGAAAGACTTTTCACATAGACTTAGCATGGCGAAAGAAACGTCTATATTTCAGCGGATAATTTGTTTCTGGGTATATCAACTTACCAGCCCAAACACTGAAAGGGTCCTTGTTTAAAACCTTACGTTTTTAACATTTTTAACATTCACTAGAAGCGAATCCAGAATTATTAAATTTGGCATGATGAACGCGCATAGTGGACGCGACTAGAGCCGCGGGACTGCGCCCGCCCGCTCACATGACTGTTCTCCCGAGCTCATGTAGCTAGCTGTAATAATGGATATAGCTAATGGTTGTAGTTCACCATGTGTTCTATGAATACGTCCATGGTATTATCTTATGAAGTCATGATACATCCCAGGGATGTATGTAGCTGCTGTAAAGCCTGTTAGCTACGTGGATGTAACGTCATTAGCGTTTCCCAAACTGGTGGGCTATCGGCTAGCTAGCTAGTTGCTAACATCAGGGGTAGCTAGCATGGCTGTATTAAGATCTATACATAGCTAGCTATATGCCTACTACATAAAGTTACTACAGACATAGTGATTACATCGCCTTGGTTCTCTCTTATGATCCATCCGAGGGCTGTATGCTGTAAAGCTTGTAACGTGGATGAGAGCTGAAGCCATGGATGAGCTCTGTTCATGAAACTGCAGGCTAACTGCTAGCTAGCGCTAGTTAGTAGGTATCTAGCTAGTAGCACAACATAATTATTAAATCTCCTTGGTTGTCTAGCTAAATACATCTATCGTTTATTTAGCTAAGCATGTAAACGATCGGGAACAACGAAGACACAGTGTTTAACGTTAGTGAATTTTTTAGACAATGAAAACGGCGAGTTCATGAGTTCGCCACTTGTAAGAGACACGACAGAGAAGCTCATGAACGCGCATGTTGCTACCGGTTGCTACGACAACGCAAACAAATTGTTGCTAGTGCGCATGCCCATTGTGAGCCAACCAGCGTTATGGGCCAACAATGCGGAAGAGCCGAGCTCCATGTTTGCTTTATGCGCTTTTGAGCAACTCTCATTGGAACGTACGGAGCTTCCCGCCGAACGCTGGATCCAGTTCTCTTAATACATCCATGCTAGAGTCTCTCAAAATCTGATGAAAATCTTTTAAACTGACCTTTGTTGATCTGAAATGAAGACAGATTCAGCAACTGCACGGCCTATTTCTCGCTTAAAATGTTTTCAGAAACACGTTTCGGTGAACTATTTTAGTCCAATATGAGATCGTATTCTGAACGAGCCGCCATGACAGTCTGGCTGTGAATTTCCAGAGAAACCAGACCCACGTGACGGTTAGTGGGGGAGTCTGGGTGTCCTCCCCCAGGGAAGTTTTGAGCATCAACGACTTCATTTCCTGTATTCAGATTTTTATGCACCAATTTATGGTGGAAATCCCTTTATTTAGCCTATATGAAGAAGAAAAACACAGATGACAATTCAAAATATATCAAAAATATAATAGAAAGTATGTTGTTGTGGGTCATTGGGTATTTTTAAGTGGGTATATGGAAATCCTGGAGCTTTCTTAGTGGGTATACTGCGTCTACCTGCGTATCACGGAGACTACACCGCTGGTCTAATCAGAGTGTGTGCTGCGAAGCCCTCTGAGAAATAAAAAATGAGTAAAAATAGACAAGAAAGATGAGCACTGCTGTAGGACTTGTGGAGCCGCGGAGACGGCTGCGTCTTAACGGAGCTTTTGTTCGGCCGGCGGGAGGCTCTGAGGCCTTTTATATGACCGCCAGTTAGCGAGGGGGGGGTTCAATACATGCACTTAAAGACGCCTTTAGTGCACTGCTTTTTATTATGAGGGAGACATAAATACAGCAGGGAGGGAGGGAGATGGAGAGAGATGGAGGAGGAGAGAGAGAGAGAAGGAGAGAGAGGGAGGGAGGGAGAGAGAGAGGGAGAGATGGACGAAGAGAGAGAGGGAGAGAAGGTGGGATGGAGGGATGGAGGGGGAGAGAGGGAGGGAGGAGAGAGAGGGAGTTGGAGGTTGTGGTAAATTAGGCAGCAGTGTTGTGTGTGTCCTGTGTCCTGAACATCTAAACTCTGACTGCCCTCGTCCACAGAGACATGAATCCATAGTTACCATAGTTACCAACTATTACATTCATCACCAGCTCATTAGCATAATCTAGTCATCGGCTGGAGTCCGTTATGAAAACAAGTGTCTGCTGTCAGCTTGTTAAATGTGAATAAGTTGTAGTTCCTTCACTCCTCTGTGACAGGCAGGAGAGTCCTCCCTCCTTCCTTCCCTGCTTCCTTCTTTTCTTTCATTTCCTTCCCAACGTCCCTTCCTATGTCTTCTTTCCTCCCCTTATTTCACCCTTCCTTATTTATTCTCCCTTTACTTTCCTTCCTTCCGTCTTCTTTCCATCCATCCTTCCCTCCTTTCCTTTCCTTTCCTTCTCTGGACTGAAGATCTTTGAGTTGGGGACAAAACAAGACGTGAGGACGTCATCTTGGGCTTGTGTGTGTGTGTGTGTGTGAGCGAGTGTGTGTGTGTGTGTGTGTGTGTGTGTGTGTGTGTGTGTGTGTGAGCGAGTGTATGTGTGTGTGTGTGTGTGTGTGTGTGTGTGTGTGTGTGTGTGAGCGAGTGTGTGTGTGTGTATATATATATATGTGTGTGTGTGTGTGTGTGTGTATATATGTGTGTGTGTGTGTGTGTGTGTGTGTGTGTGTGTGTGTGTGTGTGTGTGTGTGTATATATGTGTGTGTGTGTGTGTATATGTGTGTGTGTGTGTGTGTGTGTGTGTATATATATATATATATATATATGTGCGTGCGTGCGTGCGTGCATGCTGACACTGATCCACATTTTTTGGCTTTCTTTTTTTTTTGGGACCAGACACAACTAATCCATTCAGCCAGAAAATAATTGACTATAAAAAATAATCCATAGTTGCAGCCCTTAGCTTTCCCCTGACTCATGTTTGCCTCGTCACACAGCAGCGTGCGCCGTCTTGTCCTCGCCGGATCTAACGGAGCTCGGACATTTTCACCTCGTTAGCGCTCCCGGAAGCGTCCCGGGTGGCTCCGCTTCCTCCGATTCCTCAGGGACGTGTAGCTTAATAATGAGATGCTGCCATTATCCAGAATAACGTGCTTGTCTTTATCATTACAGTAGTGTCTCTGTGTGAGCTTATGGGCTGTTGATGCATGTGTGTCTATATGCACTCTCACCTGTGTGTACTGTGTATGTTACTTGTGTTTTTCTCATGCCATCAACCTGCCAGTGGTCCTGATCTGGAATAGTGGTTGTGTCATTGTACTTGTCTATGCCTTTTATGTCTTTCATGTTTTTATGTGTATGTGTTGTATTGTTGTAGCGTAATCTATTGTTTAAAGCCATCAACCTGCTATAGGGACTGCAGATGAAAATAGCTGTTGCAAAATCGCATTCATGCTGACTCTGTCTATTTTGTCCCTTTGCATTTCCCCTAAACAAAGAAGTCTAAAAAAAAAAATGCATGTCTCTCCTGCCTCTCGACACTTTGACTTTCAAGATAGAGACAAAAATCCTGCCTCCCACCCCCTTCCAACCCCCCCCCCCCATGCTTGGTGTGCTTGTTGCTGCCTTGCTCTGACTTCAGGCGATGAACCTGTGGAGCGACTCTGACACCGTCTCCTCTCAGCCCAACTGACTGAGCTTACGGAGCAACAACATGCCGATTGTCCGACGAGGAGCCGCATCGCTTTCAACCCTCGCACGCGTTTAAAAACCTGCGACAAACCCTCCTCCCAACACCCCCCCCCCACAGCCCTGTTTTCTTATTCCCCTCAGCTGTCAGAACCGCAGGCTGAGCCGCCACGGCGCTCAAGGACTACCGCAGTCCTCGCAACACACACACACACACACACACACGCACATACGGGCACACACACACACACACACACACACACACACACACACACAAGTCAAACAGCCATGAAACACTCACCAGTAGAAGTGGTATCCATCAAGTCTCTTGCAGCAGCAGCAGATATTCAGCAGGTATTCCTGGCATGGCTGCAGCAGCACAGAGCGTCTGTGAGTGTGTGTGTGTGTGTGTGTGCGTGTGTGTTGGTGTGTGTGTTTGTTTAAAGCGTGCAGCGCTGCATGATAACATCCAGCAGCTATTTTTTTTCCTCGAGTATTTTCAAGAAGCAACGTCTCCCTTTCCTTTCCTGCCCTTTCCTCTCCACAGCGACAGAGAGATGTAGAGAGAGAGTGAGAGAGAGGGGGACTGGCAGAAACTGAGAGGGAGAGAGAGCGAGGCTGAGGGTGAGGGAGGGGGAGAGAGAGAGAGAGAGAGAGAGAGAGGGAATTAAAAGGAGAGCAAGGAGAGAGAGACACTGAGAGTGAATGATAGGTTGTGTTTGTCGTTTCTCCATCCTTCCTCTCCCTCTGCTGTTGGAGAGATCATCCATCACTCTATTACACACACACACACACACACACACACACACACACACACACACACACATTGAAACGTTCCAATTCCCCAGAGAGCGGCCAATGAGTGTTGAGCTGTGCAGCTGGAGGTGAATCCAATTGGCTTAGCAAGCTGTCAGTCAGGCAGTCAGTCATGATCCCCTGTGTCCCCACGGCAACGGGAAGGAGGGGGGGGGGGGGGTAAGGAAGAGGATGAAGATGAGAGAGAAGAGTCTGAATCAAGGGAGACAGAAGAGGAGGAGGAAAAAGAGGAAGAACCAGAGGAGGAAGAGGAAGCCTGGTCGATCTCCCTGGACAGGGAAGTCACTGAGGAAGTTTCCTGGACCCCCCTAAACCAAACCAAGTCTGACTTCTGATTGGTTTTGTATTTTGATGTTGTGATATGGATCTTAAAAATTCATTCATAATGGTCTTAAAAAGGTCTTAAAAGTCTCTCATTTGACTTGGTGAAGCCTGCATGAACCATAGACAGTATATAATGGACCACCAGATCCCGTGTCTCTGGACGGAGACCAGTGAAGGATATTAGAAGATCTTTCCCGGTGATGTCTGAGCGTTACTGAGCAGCCTCCAACTGAGCTTGAAGACGTAGATGTGACGTGAGCAACCTGTCTGAAAGTTGGAAGTCTTCTGGTAGCTGTGCCAAGAGAAATCTCAATCATTCCCAATCTAGCAGAGACGGAGAGCGTAGGTATATGTAAGGAGATAACATAGACACAGGCTAATTATTGATCACTAAAATGATAGTTAACATTAGTAATTAACCTTAAACAGCTAATGGAAGTCCAAACTGCCTGAGAGCTTCTCCTGTACTATACGGTAATTCCTCTACTATGAGACAGTAAGTCTCGTGGTTATGACCCAATCGTTAGCCTATTTTTATAAAAACGTCTGCTACGGAGCCATAACGTGAGGTACAAGGTAATGGAGCCTTTTATACATTGTCGTGTTTCTTTAGAAATAAACAATGGACGAATAAAGTCTTTAAACTCTTCAGATGTAAAGTTATTCTCTGTCAAAGTGACGTCAAAATGAATGGCAGTCAATGGGATGCTAACGGCGGATGAGTGCTTGTTAGCATCAAAATGGCGCCATAGGATCTACGGGTTGTGAGGAGAAGCTTACCCCCTTGGCATGAACACACGCTTGTGTGATTTTTACTTGGCTGTGTGTATTTGGGGGTTTTTACGCTCATTGTCTATGTGTTTTGTCGTCCGCTCAGGTCGCCCAAGAACCCCCAGCAGAAGATCATCAAGCGGGTCATCGGCCTGGAGGGAGACTTCATCAGGTAGGATTGGTGGATTGGTGGATTGGTGGATTGGTAGGATTGGTGGATTGGTGTGACAATGCATTCCTTCACCTAGCCTGACGTGGTCATACTCAGATTCTAGTCAGAACATGAGTCTGATGCTGCTCCATTGGGCTGGGATTATGGGGCATGTTTCAAGAAAATGCATCTGCACTCAATTGGATAGACCTACAACCAATCAGAGCGACGGATAGACCTACAACCAATCAGAGCAACGGATAGACCTACAACCAATCAGAGCAACGGATAGACCTACAACCAATCAGAGCGACGGATAGACCTACAACCAATCAGAGCGACGGATAGACCTGCAACCAATCAGAGCAACGGATAGACCTGCAACCAATTAGAGCAACGTATAGACCTGCAACCAATTAGAGCGACGGATAGACCTACAACCAATCAGAGCGATGGATAGACCTACAACCAATCAGAACGACGGATAGACCTACAACCAATCAGAGCAACGGATAGACCTACAACCAATCAGAGCAACAGATAGACCTACAACCAATCAGAGCAACGGATAGACCTACAACCAATCAGAGCAACGGCTAGACCTACAACCAATCAGAGCAACAGATAGACCTACAACCAATCAGAGCAACAACCCATCTTCTAATCGACCATCGGGGCCAGCTGATAAATTAAACTTTTGCCGAATCCCGTAGGAAGGACGGCAAAAACATCTTTCCGATCGACAAATGCCCTGAACTGTTGTTCTTTTAAAATGAATACGCTGTCGATATCTTCTATAACAGACGCGATGGCCGAATCTACACATCTCAATTTCTCCAGCGGCAGCTATCTTTGTTGTAAACAAATTCAACCCAAGCGCTCTCTGGTGACGTGGTTGATCACGTTACTGTTGATCATCTGTCCATCATCGTATAAAGCCCGCCCTGACAATGTGATTGGTCCAAACAGCTCTGGTTGGAGCATAGTTGCTCCACAACAGATCAAGTCCAGACCCAACTTCCCGACCTCGAATGTTGTGGGCGGGGCTAAGTTCAGCTGGCATCCAGGCTATCCTTCACCTGAATGTGCAGAAAACTAACAACATGTGCATTGATTTTAGACACAAACCCACTTATCTCAACCAAAATACCGTTACCAAGGGACAGACTGGAGACTCTGCTGAAAGCTATAAATATCTCGGATAACAAGCTTGAATTGACTTTCCACTCTTTATGCAAACAGAAGGCCAGCAGTCCTCCACCTGTGTAGGCGACTCGTAATTGTATTTATTTGTTCTCAAACTGTAACGGTTGGGTTCCTGTTCTTACCCCGTAATCAAAACTGGGCTTTTTCCGAAGTTTTTTGTTTCTTTTTCAATGTTTTTGCCGGTTTGTTCAACATTTTTGTTGATTTTTCTGAAGGTTTTTGTCAAAGTTTCTGTCTCCTTTTTTCAAGTTTCTTTGGACACTTTATTTCTACATTTTGTTGGCCTTTTTACAAAGTTTTTTTTCAAAGTCTTTGCCGCTTTTTCTGATGTTTTTGTCACCTTTTTTAAATACATGCATACATCCTAGGGACCTCCCTAGATAGTTGTTGATCTTAACCTCCTCCCCAGTGGTGAACCCAAAGTCTACTCTATTCCCCCGCTGGGGACATATATTCACAGGTAAGGATATACAGTTGTGTTCAGAATAATAGCAGTGTGTTTAAAAAAAGTGAATAATGCTCAAAATCCTTAGAATAGAATATTAATTCCATAATGCATTGGGAACACTGCACATTCAATTCCAAATCAAAACATGACCAAAATTGATCAAGTTTGTGTTCTACCTTTACAGAAAGTGAAGAAAAAGGAATATTAGGCTGTTCAAAAAAATAGCAGTATTTGCATTTTTCTTTACAAACTCAAACATTTACTGTATGAACTGAAAAATGTCTCAAGGGTTGGCTTTACTGTGAATCACTGCACTAATATTTAGTTGCATAACCATTATTTCTGAGAGTCGACCAACTTCTGGCACCTGTGAACAGGTATTCCAGCCCAGGACGATTGAACTACATTCCACAATTCCTCTGCATTACTGGGTTTGGCCTCAGAAACAGCATTTTTGATGTCACCCCACAAGTTTTCTATGGGATGGAGGTCTGGGGATTGGACTGGCCACTCCATAACATCAATCTTGTTCATCTGGAACCAAGACTTTGCTCGCTTACTGGTGTGTTTTGGGTCATTGTCCTGTTGAAAGACCCATTTCAAAGGCATTTCCTCTTCAGCATAAGGCAACATGACCTCTTCAAGTATTTTGATGTATTGAAACTGATCCATGATCCCTGGTATGCGATAAATAGGCCCAACACCACAGTATGAGAAACATCCCCATTACATGATGTCTGCACCTCCATGCTTTACTGTCTTCAGTGTACTGTGGCTTGAATTCAGTGCATGGGGGTCGTCGGACAAACTGTCTGCGGCCCCTAGACCCAAAAAAGAACAATTTTTCTCTCATCAGTCCACAGAATGTTGCCCCATTTCTCCTTTGGCCAGTCAATGTGTCCTTTGGCAAATTTCAACCTGTTCAGTACATGTCTTTTTTTCAGCAATGAGACTTTGCGGGTTCTTCTAGCTGATAGCTTAGCATCACCTTCTGATCGTAACAGTACTCACAGGTAACTTTAAGTCTTCTTTGATTTTCCTGGAGCTGATCATTGGTTGAGCCTTTGCCATTTTGGCTATTCTTCGATCCATTTGAATGGTAGTTGACCGTTTTTTCCCACGTCGTTCAGGCTTTGGATGCCATTTCAAGGCATTTGAAATCATTTGGGCTGAGCAGCCTATCATTTTCTGCACTTCTTTATATGTTTTCCCCTCTCCAATCAACTTTTTAATCAAAGTCCGCTGTTCCTCAGAGCAATGTCTGGAACGACCCATTTTGCTGAGTATTTCAGTGTGAAATGCACTATAACCAGCATGTTCAACATTTACTTCCTTCCTTCCTTAAATATGGGCCATAACTGAAAACAGCACTGCTATTATTTTGAACATGCCCCTTTCAATTACAGATTCAATTACACAGAATGAGCAGCATGCATGTCATGACTGTTGGCTCTGTTGGTTTTCTATGACTCTACAACACTTACTAGTCAATTATTTGCCATGTAGAAATATCACTTCTACTAAAAAAATTGATTTATGAGGTTAGTGATGTTGGACTGCTATTGTTTTGAACACAACTGTATATGTACATGTTTTGAGGCCCCTGAATTGGGAAGTGGGTTTCATATTTTCGAGGGGGACAAATCTACCTCTTCTTAATATTGTGAGGGACATATCACAGGTTCAAAGGGCTTGAAACAGGTTTAATATCCTGTGTGTCTGTCGCCGATGCTACGCACCTGTAACCCAGTCAAGGAAAGGGTTAACAGAAACGTAGTGTTGGCCAATCAGAGGAGGTTGTATCTAATCTGTCAGAGGGAGAGCAGGAGTGTGTTTGTGTGGTTTAACGTTGGTAGTCCCCAGAGAAGAAGTTGGTCATTTCATGGCACTAATTGGTCGTTATTACTGTGACTTATAAGGTGTCAGGTTTAGTTCCATCATGGTGTCAAAAGAACGTTAGCTGACGTTGTTGTTCAGTAGCTCAGAGTAGCCTAGAAATCTAGACCACCCTAGCGGCTGCAAATGTAATTTGCAGCCAGGGGCAGTCTAGCAACTCTCCGTTGGCTTGCGAGCTGGAAAAGCCAAACTCAGGCCAATCACATCGTGTATAGAGTCGGTGGGCGGGGCTTATGGCTGCTGCTGGTGGTGAACAGCGGTCTTTGGAATCGGCTTTGGCCGCGACTCTGGAAGACTTGGAGTTCAGCTTTTCTTAGAGAAAAGAACAAAGAACGGCACTGAAGTCATTCTTAAAAAAGGAAGACGTGTTCTGAGTTTAAAGTTTACTCTATCAACTAGCGTTGCTCTGATTGGTTGTAGAGCTATCCTATTGCGTGTAGAGGGAATTTGAAAGACAACCGTTGATCCCGCCCCTCGGATTGAGCCCAGCCAATGGTGAGTTCCCAGACCCAACATCTGGATGTGGGGCTGGCTGGTCAGGCTAAGCTCAGAGATTATCAGATAATGAAATTACTGATTTAGCAGGGGGGGGGTTAACACTTTTGCAAGGCACACTGTTGGGTTTCTTTTAACCACATTGCCCCAAAATAACGTGAATGGTTCCATACAATGCTCTTCACAAGTGAAATTAAGGATCAGATCTCTATTTTCATAGAATTTTGGGTGTTGTGTTCAATTTTATAGCGTTATCCTGACTAAACTTTGACATATCTGTCATTATCTGTTACCTTCCCTCCTCTGATCTGAACCATTAGTCCAAATAATTCCTCATTTCTGCTTTTTTCTTACACAAAACTTAGAAAATTTCATATAAATGAGGTTTATCGACCATGAATTCCAAATAATAAGTGTAAAAATAGTGCAAATAAATAGGTCTAGTGGTGAATATACTGGTGTTAATGGAAACAAGTGGCAAAAATGTTCAAATAAGTGACAAAAACGTAATAAAAAAAAAAAAAAGCAAGCATAACGTGGGGACATAAACGTAAAAACAGTGTCTAAAAGAGTTCATTTTGACCCGGCAGGACAACCCAAGGGTAAAGCAGCGACACGCTAACTGATATAAGGACTGTCCATCTTTCATATCACTTTCATATTGTGATAAACATAAAGGCATCCTGAGGTTGATGTGAAACAGAAAGCCTGTTGGTCTGAAGAAAGCGCAGCTGTCTCTCGTGTAATCGTATCAGTTTGCAGTCCAGAGGTTCGCTCCATCACGCTGGTTTATAATCACGTTAACTGGCATCGTCTGGTGAGGAAAACAGACCTGTGCCTGGTTCCCACACACACACACACACACACACACAAACACACACACACAGCACTCACCACAGAGAAGAGATGTTTTTAGATTAGATGTTATGTTTTTACACGTTACAATAGCTGCGGTTACATCGACCATATTTTTTTTCAACCCGACTGAAATAATTGTGATTAGAGATTCCAACGTAATTGTTTACATCCATCCATCCATCCATCTTCTTCCGCTTATCCGGTAACGGGTCGCGGGGGTAGCAGCTCCAGCAGGGGACCCCAAACTTCCCTTTCCCGAGCCACATTAACCAGCTCCGACTGGGGGATCCCGAGGCGTTCCCAGGCCAGGTTGGAGATATAATCCCTCCACCTAGTCCTGGGTCTTCCCCGAGGCCTCCTCCCAGCTGGACGTGCCTGGAACACCTCCCGAGGGAGGCGCCCAGGGGGCATCCTTACCAGATGCCCGAACCACCTCAACTGGCTCCTTTCGACGCGAAGGAGCAGCGGCTCTACTCCGAGCTCCTCACGGATGACTGAGCTTCTCACCCTATCTCTAAGGGAGACGCCAGCCACCCTCCTGAGGAAACCCATTTCGGCCGCTTGTACCCTGGATCTCGTTCTTTCGGTCATGACCCAGCCTTCATGACCATAGGTGAGGGTAGGAACGAAGACTGACCGGTAGATCGAGAGCTTTGCCTTCTGGCTCAGCTCTCTTTTCGTCACAACGGTGCGATAAATTGAGTGTAATACCGCACCCGCTGCGCCGATTCTCCGACCAATCTCCCGCTCCATTGTCCCCTCACTCGCGAACAATACCCCAAGGTACTTGAACTCCTTCACTTGGGGTAAAGACTCATTCC
>NC_050179.1:35744901-35767401 GCF_008315115.2 Sander lucioperca | reverse complement strand
GTTTTGGCCCGAGAGGACGACAAGTGCATGGTCCAATGGAAGACAACATAAGCTTGCAGTCCAGAGGTTCGCTCCATCACGCTGGTTTATAATCACGTTAACTGGCATCGTCTGGTGCCTGGTTCCCACACACACACACACACACACACACACACACACACACAGCACTCACCACAGAGAAGAGATGTTTTTAGATTAGATGTTATGTTTTTACACGTTACAATAGCTGCGGTTACATCGACCATGTGTTTTTTCAACCCGACTGAAATAATTGTGATTAGAGATTCCAACGTAATTGTTTACTTGGACGCTAAATTCAGTCCTTCCAGTGATTGTTGCGGGCAAAAATCCTTGATTATGCGGCACGTTTTCTTAAAAAATGCGATGGAATATGCGGGATATTTATGCAATTTTATGCGATGAAATTGCGGGAACTTGCAAAAATTGCGGGAACTTGCAAAAACTGCGGTTTCATCGTGGCTTCATCGCGGGGTTTGCAGCTTTTCGATGATGTTCACGTCGCGTAATTACGTCACTTCATAACGTTCCCATGGCAACAGGGGAAAATGGCTGCTCTTGTGTGAAGTAAACGCAACATTTTTCAACTTTCTGCTAAGATATATGTGACTTTTTTGCAACGAAAATGCGGGAATTATGAAATCATGCAAGCCCTGCATATTTGGGAGGACTACAAGTGCATGGTCCAACATAAGTTGAAGAAGTCCCATCATCTGCTGAAAGAGCTGAACATTTTAATAGTTGAATGGTTTTAATAGCTGAATGTATGCAGAAGTTACGGACGACCAAAAAACGTACGGAAGAGGGAATAATAATAATAACTAGAAAATGCATTTCCTGCAGAAAATGCGTGGGAATGCTGTACAGCTAAACTGCTAAAGCTAAACTGGATGAATAGCTTAAATCCGTAAGAAGAAGTTGAAGTAGTGAGAATAGGTGGGAACGGACATGAATTTCATTAAAAAGTTGAACAGCACCGCTAATGTATAAAAGATATGGAATATTTAAAGTTTGTTTTGAAAAATTGACGCTGAACTGAATTGTTGGCTTGAAAAGTTCAACGATGTAGAACATTGTGAGGTCTGAATTTATTTTCTAACTAAAATTACGAATACGTATGGGACGCTTAAAAATGCTGTGAGAAACATTGATGAAAATGCAGAAATATGAAAAAAAATGTTTGAAAAATCTCAAATGCATTGCACTGCACTGCTGAAAAACTTGGAAAATGAAATGTAAAATTGTCAGTTGGAAGCTGAACTGCATTACTTTAAAAAGTTAAGAGCTGAAATACATGTCTAGAAAAGCTGGAAGCTAAACTGTAATACTGTCAAAAGTGGAAGTTCAAATGAATTGACTAAAAAGACTTAAATATTATATAAAATCTAAGGGTTAAACAAATCAACAGTGAAAACACCTTGAACTGTGACATTTCCCTTCATACTTTTCCCATTTTAACTTTCTGAATTCCCCTTAAAATAAATAATAATAAAAATATATTCAAATGTTAGGGTGTGTCCAGTGACTTTAGCCTTCAGGAGTGTGCATGTCATACAAAACACAAGACAAAATAATCGTTTACTTGCTAAACATAATGTTGCAAAAATAATCGTTTTTCTCGATTACATTGTTTTTGTGATTGTTAGGAGCTGAAATTGAAATCCTGATTAAAATGTGGTTATTGCACAGCCCTACTAAACGATGAATTGGGGCAATTTTGTGCAAAGTTTCCAAACATTACATGTCATTTAGCTGACGCTTTTATCCAGAGCAACTTACAATTGCTATATATCAGAGGTTGCACGCCTCTGGAGCAACTAGGGGTTAAGTGCCTTGCTCAGGGACACAATGGTTGATGTATCTCAGTGGGAATTGAACCCAGAGGGTTTTTCTGTCATCCCAGAATGCTGTGTGGACTAGCCAGACCTTCCTCCTCAGTGCAGTGGAGGAAGGCCTGGTAAAGCAGATGTTAACATGATGCATCGAAACAGATCATCCAACCAAGTGACAGCCAGAGGGAACCCAGTCGCTGTGACAGACAGACAGCACAAGCCACACAGGGAACAAGTGAACACGTCACATCTCGTACATCCGCAGTGGGAGCCTGCAGCAGCAGTGCCGTCACCGAGGCTGAGAGAAAGTGGCAGGGCATCAGACCCACACAGGCGTCTTTTACACTATCATAGCACGCCGTTGTCATGCGATCCGTCCCTGGCAGCTGTTTGTGCCGGGTGCCACCGTGCAAATTACAGGTCACCGGCTGGGGAGAGGGAATGAATAATTAACAGGCCTGTGATTGCTTCCCTGGCGGAGGCCGGCTGTCAGCCCCGTGTTGTCTTTAAACGGGGGCCGCGCCGACATAAATCACAGCTCCGCTTTTAAATCTGCCACGCAGGCCAGACCGTCTGCCTACCACGTAACCGCCGGCCCGCAAGAGAGAGGATAGTTTTACACATTCATCTCCAAACAGAGAGGCTCGCACCCGCAACGTAAATCTCCCAACGCTTGTCGCTGTCAGGCCAGAGGAAACTAAGTGGGAGTGTTAACCGCGGCGCAGTGTGCAGGAGAATCTGCAATGAACTAATGGCGACTCATAAATACAGTTTATTTGTCTTTAAAACCATTATACAGCTTCCCCTTCCAGCAGGAGGCAGCCACCGCTGACACGGAAAAAAGTCACTCCTACTCAAACAAAGTGATGGACACAAAAACACATGAATGGATGTTCTCTCTGAAGGACACGTAGGAACTAAAGTCCTAAACTTTAAGCACAACAGTGAAGGATTTCAGTAGTATTTTGAAATTTACCTTAATCTGATTAAGGCAAATTATTTTTGGTATATCCCTAGTCTGAGTACTCAGACGCTCAGACTCAGACTAGGGATGTCACGATACCAAAAATCTAGTAGTCGGTACAGATACCACCAAAAGTACACAATACTCGATATACTATAGTCTACATTACAGAGATCTCTGTTGATTTGAGTTTGTCGCTGTGTGCTCGTGGTGGGAAATGAATGTAAACAAAGTTGCGTGCAATGCGCCGTGACGTAGGTCCCCTCAAGGCCAGGCTGATGTTGGAAGTCCCTCTAGTGGACAGAACGTGTAACAACAACCACATGCTGATAATGGCATTGACAATGCATAAGCCTGAGTAGTGTAGTACATGTTTATAACAGGCTGCATTTGAGCATTAAATATTCAAATATTATTTGAATATAAAAAAAAGAAGAAATGAAATTCGAATGGTATTATAGAGGAAGATTGACAGCTCTAGCGTCAATATAGCTTATCTCTTTAAGAGAATAGCAGAGCCGGTGTGTGTGATTTAAATTTAAAAACCCCATTCATTTCCATTTTGATTTATCTCAGGAAACCTTACAGATAAAGAAGGTCTAGACCAAACTGTAATTTACAGAGACCCAACAATTCGCCCCGAGAGCAAGCAGTTGGTGCGACAGCTGCGAGGAAAAACCTCCTTAATATAACGTCTTCTTCCTGCAGCTGTTCTGCTCTGATTCCTCATCTCAACACACCAAACCTGATTTAAAAATGGAATAAACACAGTGAAGTCAATTGTCCTTGGTTCTGTAAAGATTTTCACAGTTATTCGTAGCGGAGACTTGGCGCCAAACAGGCTGTAACCTTTTTTTATTCCTGCAAAAAAAAGGTCCCAGCTTGTTGTTTTTGTGAGTCAGTAAATTCAGCCACTGTGGCTAAATCAATATTTACTGTATGTATCCAAGGCCTCTTTGGTCAGCCGTCCTCCCTGGACCCCCCCCACACACACACACACACACACACACACACACACACACACAGAATCACAGACGAATTTCCATTTAAAAAGTCGATGAGGCTATAACTCACAATGTTCCCCTGCTCAAAGATAAATCAGGGCTGGAACAGGCCCGTAACAGTCCAGAGGGATGATGAAGGGCGTTGGACCTTCTCCTCGTAAACATGACGACGTGATTGAAGCAGCTGCAGTGTGAGACCAACACCACCGCCCGTATTAGTCCGAACGTGTCCTCGGGTCAGATCTGTGTTCGAGCGATTAGGTGGCGACGCATAGTGGCGCCTCAGGGACGATTCAGACGCTGAGGATTAACAAAACGAAAGCGATAATTGTCCCAGAGATTTGATCCGCCATCCATGAGGATCTTGACCACAATTTCCTCCCTCTGAATCTTGATCTTTTCTTTCTCTTATCTTGCTTTCTTTCATCAGAAGCAAATGAGGCAAGTTAGAATATCTGTTTCTTACGTCACTTCAGTTCTTTGATGTTTCGGTTTGTTTTGCAAGCTGCTGTTCATATTAAAAAGATTGCATCTATCCATCCATCTTGGTCCACTTATCCGGGGTCAGCTAGTCTCCTCTGTGTCTTTAGCTGCAGACTGTTGGACGTCCCGCCGTTCCTTTCCAGTGAAATACAGTCACACGTTAGACCGTTTAGCTGTCAAGCAGGACCACACCCACTCCCCAGGCAGACGGTCGATACAAAATCTGTTGATAACGTAACACGTGTAATGGCGTGTTCCCACCAAGGCAAATTAAAATTTGCGTGAGTTTGATCGCGGGATCATATTTAGATCATTTGTGTTTAATCGCGGTACTCACGTACCAGCCGGTGTGGAGTATAGACACCAACAATGTTTCTTTCCATCATCATATGGCCAAAATAACCACTGTTGCTGCTTTGTACCTGGTGTGGAAGTCATAGATACATCGGGAAATTAAACGGCGTCATTTCTGGGTTAATAATATCACCTGGCGGAGCAAAAAGCACGGTAATGTTTACAGCCTTCTACCGGAAGGAAACTTTACGTCTGGGTATCTGCCACTTCCAGCGCAACTTGAAGTACACATTGTGCCAGTTTTTTTATTGCAATAAACAGATAAAAAGAATGCCGAAATAACATCATGATGCCGATTTGTAAAAAGTCTGAATTCGTACTTTATCAGGTCTGTCCACAAGACGACAAGCAAACAACTTTAAAAATGCTTGTTTTCTGGATGGAGTTTGGCTAGATCAGGGCTCTGCTAACACTGGAGCTGCTCAATAAACATAACAACAGAGATATCATTTTCAGAACTTACCAGGTAGTCAAACTTCCCCGCTTACTGTCCCCAAAGAGAACTCCTTTCTGATGCTGCGTTCCAGGCATCCTGTAACTCGTATTTTCACGACCTTCTACCCCGTGAAAGTGCCCTGCAACGGCAGTCAAACCTGTAACTTACTACTCGTGAACTCGTACCAGATGGTTGTTCTCCCAGTTACAGTTTTTGACGTTACACACACACAAACAACAATGGCGCCCCCTGTTGATGCTGTACAGACGCCGGTGATTAACTGTGAGAAATAGAAATAAATAGACATAAATAGGCAACGTAAAGTAATTTCGCACATTGTAATCAAAATAATACACATATGATTGTGTACTACTACTAGTTTATTAAATGAAGCCCAAAATATGTTGCCGACTAGAAATTGCTAGTATCAGCTAGCACTAGCTAACGTCAACGGTAGGTAGCAGCTAGCTAACGTCAACATTAGGTAGCCGCTAGCTAATGCTAACGCTAGCTAGAAGGGTTTGTGGTGACTTTGCCTGGAACGCTACCAAGTCGTGAGTCGTGACTTGAAGTCGTAACTTACGGGCTAAAAATTGTGTCTGGAACGCAGCATAAGCACTGATCGACTTTTGCGACACATCTACACGCGAATGTCTCGCTTGAGTTCAAATATTTTAACTCATGCTAATACACGCCGTGTAATTCGCGCCGCGACTTCACATCTATGCACGTCTTTGCATTGACTTTGTATGGAATCGTGCCGCCGAATTCGACTGAAATGCGTTTGGTGGGTACACGCCATAATGTTAACCAGCGTCACGTGCAGCAATGCTTCTGTTGCCTGTAATGTCCGTTTGGGAGCACCAGAGGGCAGTGCAGCCTTCTTTTAAGGTATTTAAGTGGCACTGAAATGAGGCACTGTAATCTGCAATGTCATACGGTGCCCAACCCTTGCTCAATAGCATCAACTTAAAGGTCTCATGGCATTAAAATTTTCACTTTATGAGTTTTTTTAACATTAATGTGAGTTCCCCCAGCCTGCCTATGGTCCCCCAGTGGCTAGAAATGGTGATAGGTGTAAACCGAGCCCTGGGTATCCTGCTCTGCCTTTGAGAAAATGAAAGCTCAGATGGGCCGATCTGGAATCTTCCCTTTATGACGTCATAAGGGGAAAGGTTACCTCCCCTTTCTCTGCTTTGCCCACCCAGAGAATTAGGCCCACTCATGAGGAAGAGAGAGACATCATGGCTTTCAAACAAGCAAAGTGGCAGTTGGTCAAGACCACACCCCCACCCTCCACCTTGCCCCCCCCTCTCTCTCCTCCTCAATAGCATTTAAAGCTACAGACACAGAAATGGCACATCCTAAGGAAAGACCATTGTGGGACTGGCTCTAGTGGCTGTAATTCTGGACCAAGGCTGAATTTCTGGAAAGAGACTTCAGATACAGTATTAGGGGACCACTAAGGTCTATATAAAAGAGACTTCAGATACAGTATTAGGGGACCACTAAGGTCCTATAAAAGAGACTTCAGATACAGTATTAGGGGACCACTAAGGCCTATATAAAAGAGACTTCAGATACAGTATTAGGGGACCACTAAGGTCCTATAAAAGAGACTTCAGATACAGTATTAGGGGACCACTAAGGCCTATATAAAAGAGACTTCAGATACAGTATTAGGGGACCACTAAGGCCTATATAAAAGAAACTTCAGATACAGTATTAGGGGACCACTAAGGCCTATATAAAAGAGACTTCAGATACAGTATTAGGGGACCACTAAGGTCCTATAAAAGAGACTTCAGATACAGTATTAGGGGACCACTAAGGCCTATATAAAAGAGACTTCAGATACAGTATTAGGGGACCACTAAGGTCCTATAAAAGAGACTTCAGATACAGTATTAGGGGACCACTAAGGCCTATATAAAAGAGACTTCAGATACAGTATTAGGGGACCACTAAGGTCTATATAAAAGCATCCAAAGAGCACCATGCCATGGGACCTTTAATATAACAATTAGGAGCATGTTGTCATGCTGATGTAAGCATTTAGCTCAAAACTGAAGAACTGCCTCATAAAGAAAACACACATAAAAATGTGTCCGTGTTTCTCGAGGCTTTCCACCGGAGGGATCTAAATTGTCTTTGAAATCATTGTTGATATTGCGAACTGCGAAGACATTTGGTGTTTGGGTACGCTAATGGCACTAAAAGAAAATCAGGCATCTTTAAATAAAAACGCTCTGCTGTTTGAACATCATTAGATGTCACTGCCTCAAGGGTGTTTTTGCAAAGGCCTGATTAAAAACCAAATCTTCGTTTTTGTTTCCCTCTTCAGGACTCTGGGCTACAAGAACCGATACGTTCGCGTTCCTGACGGCCACTTCTGGATCGAGGGCGATCATCACGGACACAGTCTGGACAGCAACAGCTTCGGACCGGTATGAGTGTTACACATCCAATTAGACGATCCACACTGTACTTCCCCAAAGTTATATGTTCCCCCAACGTTTTATGTTTAATTTTATTTCTGTGTCATGCCAAACATTATGCCCATCCCACATGGGATTGACAAGACACCACAAACTGATTTAGCAAACGTCTTCCGGTCGCATATACAAATCATTCGGAGAAATTCCAGTCCTTCCAGAAAAATTTTGAATTTTTTTGTGATTGTTGTGGGTAAAAATCCTTGATTATGCGGCACGTTTTCTTAAAAAATGCGATGGAATATGCGGGATATTTATGCAATTTTATGCGATGAAATTGCGGGAACTTGCAAAAATTGCGGTTTCATCATGCCTTCATCGCGGGGTTTGCAGCTTTTCGATGATGTTCACGTCACGTAATTACGTCACTTCATAACGTTCCCATGGCAATAGGGGAAAATGGCTGCTCTTGTGTGAAGTAAACGCAACATTTTTCAACTTTCTGCTAAGATATATGTGACTTTTTTGCAACGAAAATGCGGGGATTATGAAATCATGCAAGCCCCGCATATTTGGGAGGACTACAAGTGCATGGTCCAATGGAAGACAACATAAGTTGAAGAAGTCCCATCATCTGCTGAAAGAGCTGAACATTTTAATAGTTGAATGGTTTTAATAGCTGAACGTATGCAGAAGTTACGGACGACCAAAAAACATACGGAAGAGGGAATAATAATAATAACTAGAAAATGCATTTCCTGCAGAAAATGCGTGGGAATGCTGTACAGCTAAACTGCTAAAGCTAAACTGGATGAATAGCTTAAATCCGTAAGAAGAAGTTGAAGTAGTGAGAATAGGTGGGAACGGACATGAATTTCATTAAAAAGTTGAACAGCACCGCTAATGTATAAAAGATATGGAATATTTAAAGTTTTTTTTTGAAAAGTTGACGCTGAACTGAATTGTTGGCTTGAAAAGTTCAACGATGTAGAACATTGTGAGGTCTGAATTTATTTTCTAACTAAAATTACGAATACGTATGGGACGCTCCATCATGCCTTCATCGCAGGGTTTGCAGCTTTTCGATGATGTTCATGTCGTGTAACTACGTCACTTCATAACGTTCCCATGGCAGCAGGGGAAAATGGCTGCTCTTGTGTGAAGTCAACGCAACATTTTTCAACTTTCTGCTAAGATATGTGTGTGACTTTTTTGCAACGAAAATGCGGGGATTATGAAATCATGCAAGCCCTGCATATTTAGCACGGAAATCGACAATTTATGCGTGCGAAAATGGGGCGTATTTGAAAAAAAATGCGGCCCCCGCATAAATATGAGGACTTTGGCTGATTATGCGTTGAATTATGCGATCGCATAATCACGTTTTTCTGGAGGGACTGAAATACATGAATGCAAATATATATATATATATATACACACACACACACTCTTACTAAATAAAAAAATCACACTGTTCACAATAAAAAGGACAGTAGAAAACAAAATGGAACTCATTTTCTATATCATTCGAACCATATAAGTGACAGTCTACCCTCCCCTTAGGCTGCGTGACAGATTCAGAACCGCTGCATAGTTACACAACGATGAACGACAATTAAATTACCATAGAAGACATTGAAACTAAACTGTAAAGACATCTCTGTGTCCAACACATGGATGTATAATAAAACCTGGATGATGCAGCGATGGAGGCGGAGCCTGGTTCATTCCAACACATTCTCCCTCCCATCGCGTAAAATACGGACGCCTGGTCAGGTACCTTTGGCGTTTCTTAGTTAGTTCCAGTTCCGAGAAAATGAAGGAAAAGCTCATAATCGCCGTTGCTGGGTTCCCTATCATTTATGATATGACGTTGTTTGCGTATAGGGACCAGTTAACATTACCTACTGCCGGTCACATGGTCTCTAAACAGTCCGCTCACGGTGAACGGTCACATGGTCTCTAAACAGTCCGCTCACGGTGAACGGTCACATGGTCTCTAAACAGTCCGCTCACGGTGAAGTCCTGCAAAGATCAACAGCTGGCGGCTGCTCCCTCTGCCTGCACGCTGCTGCGGTTCAGCGGCTTACCAGCGAGCTAACTGCTAACAGACACCGCTGCAACCAACAACCAATACACATTCTGTCATTATATATGTCATTTATAAAAGGTTTCTAGTGTCAACGTATTGGCCGTGCCTTTGCTTGTGCCTTTTCTTCAATCGTGTGTTGAACATGATCGAACGTAGAACGCTGCTACGTCAGAGCGGCCAAAGCCTCAAACAGCTTCCCCGGACTTTCTGACAAGCGTCCTCGACCGGGCGGCCAGAGCTTCTTTGCAGCTCAAGTCGGCGGCGGTGTGGACGTACAGTAAGAAGGAGGAGAATTTCCTCAACACATAAAGGAACACCTTCATCCTTCAGTTTATCACAAACATTCAAATATCAGCACGTCCGCAGACGGGAGAACCGTCATCTGAAAAGTAACTAGAGCTCTGTGTGGGAAGACGAGTGTGTTTCACATCTGGATGTTTTGACAGACTTCTCCTCCGAACATGAAGATTTCATTAACGCCAACGCTTCAGGCTTCTCTGGTGCAGAAAGAGAGCATTAACATCCACACACTGACTCCTCTCTGCGTGCTGTTTGTAGTTTGGCCCCTCTGGTATTGTGCGGTATGACATTTTTAGCAGCAAAGGTTTCCTGTTTGCTATGGACGGCGCATCACAGGCCAGACGGGAGGCTCTGGAAGGAATCTAAAGGGAGGAAATCCCCTCAGATCTGAAATCCACAACGTGTGGACAAATGGCTCAGCAGAGCAGCTCTGGCTTTACAGTTTCCAGGGTTTCTCTTGTCATTATAAGTCTTGGGTGCAGAGCCCGAGCCATTTCTGGCAGCACCAAAGCTAAATGTCAAATGTCAAAAAGCGTTGGAAAAAAAAGCATGAACTAAGAAAGACTATCTTGAGTGAAATCTAATGAGAGGGAGTTAGATTTTTAAGTGTAAATGTGACACGTGCCAGTGGCATGTACTTCCGTATGCCAATATTACGTGCCATATGTCATATCAGACTGATGTAATTAAGAGGTGTATGTATGACATGTCAATTGGTATGCCATTTTGGCGTGTTATCAACACGCTTACTCGCTTTTTAGCGTGTTTATCAACGCCGTTTAGTCTCCATTGACTTACATTACCTTGCGATGGCGTGTGAATTGACGCCGTAGCGAGTAGCATGAAAGGGTGAAAATCCGCGTAGGGAGGTTGGTCGGGGGGGGAGGATGGGTCAAACACAGGACTTTCACCGAGGAGACCGGGGACCGGGTCCCACGTGTGACTTCGTGTCCCGCGTGTGATGTTTCCTTTCCACGTTTGTTCATTTCCTGAACCCAACCCGCGTGTGACGTAGCCTCGCGATAACACGCCACTTGGCTTTAGGAAAGCGGCACATGCCAGGACATGCCACTTCCGGCTGCCACATGCCACTTAAAAATCAAACTGCTACTGGATCTAATGGCTGTAGTTGGACTTCTTTAGAAAGTTTTGTCTTTAAAGGTCCATCCATCCATCTTCGTCCGGCTTATCCGGTCTCAGGTCGCGGGGGCAGCAGCTCCAGCAGGTGACCCCAAACTTCCCTTTCCCGAGCCACATTAACCAGCTCCGACTGGGGGATCCTGAGGCGTTCCCAGGCCAGGTTGGAGATATAATCCCTCCACCTAGTCCTGGGTCTTCCCCGAGGCCTCCTCCCAGCTGGACGTCCCTCCACCTAGTCCTGGATCTTCCCCGAGGCCTCCTCCCAGCTGGACCTGCCTCCACCTAGTCCTGGTCTTCCCCAAGGCCTCCTCCCAGCTGGACGTCCCTCCACCTAGTCCTGGGTCTTCCCCGAAGCCTCCTCCCAGCTGGACGTCCCTCCACCTAGTCCTGGTCTTCCCCAAGGCCTCCTCCCAGCTGGACGTCCCTCCACCTAGTCCTGGGTCTTCCCCGAAGCCTCCTCCCAGCTGGACGTCCCTCCACCTAGTCCTGGTCTTCCCCAAGGCCTCCTCCCAGCTGGACGTCCCTCCACCTAGTCCTGGGTCTTCCCCGAAGCCTCCTCCCAGCTGGACGTCCCTCCACCTAGTCCTGGTCTTCCCCGAGGCCTCCTCCCAGCTGGACGTGCCTGGAACACCTCCCTAGGGAGGCGCCCAGGGGGCATCCTTACCAGATGCCCAAACCACCTCAACTGGCTCCTTTCGACGCAACGTCTTTAAAGGTGCAATATGTAATACTGACAGCTAGCGTTTAAAATAGTTACTGCTGTCCAAATTCAAAATACTGGAGAGGGTTGTCTCCCCCGGCCCCTCTGCACAGCTTCACTCAAGCTAATTTAAAACTTGAGCTAATATAAAAACATTTCATTGATTTCCATCATATAAAGGCTGCATTTACCGGCACATAAACCGGCGTTAATAGAGTTTTGTTTATTTACTGGACACATTAGTAACACGAGAACCAGCACCATTATCCCAGGCAGTGAAGCAAAATATTTGTTAATGTCATGAATGATCAGCTACAACCAAATGGTTTCTCTGGATAATGAAGCATAAAACGGCTTTACCCTTTACGACTGTCAACACATCCTGTTAGCGCGTCCTGAAGCGCTCCTAAAAGGTGCTCAACACCTTCGGAAATTCATAACATTTACAGGCCTGGACTTAGTAAGTACCAAATGCATTGTAAGATCTCAACATCCCGAAGATGTAACAGATTTATTTAAATCAACAACACAAACTATGAATTCAAGACTGACCTTATATGGTAATTTTGGTTGGGTTTTTTTGTCAACGTGGACTCCTGAATCTTTGAAATTAGTCCGGTATTGAGCGAGAACGCTGTAACCAGCAGCCGTGAAACAAGCTGTAATGTAACCCTGCAGGACAGATGTTCAGCATCAGTCAGCGTCCACTAAAAGTTCTGTTGTTGCCGCTGACAGACTCAGATTATTATTATTCTAAGTGTCTGACAACATTACGGAAAGGATCCCTACGGGTGCCCGGATAGCTCAGTTGGTAAAGCAGGCGCTCATATATATATAGAGGTTTCCTCCTTGACGCAGCAGGCAAGGGTTGGACTCCGACCTGCGGCCCTTTGCTGCATGTCATTCCCCCCTCTGTCTCCCCTTTCATTTCTTCAGCTGTCCTGTCAATAAAGGCCTAAAACTGCCCAAAACATAATCTTAACAAAAAAAAAAAAGAAAGGATCCCTACAGAGATAGACCTTTTAGTTAAAGAGTAAGATCCTTTTAGTTTAACATGAAACAGCCCCGAAATCTCCATCACCATACTACACCAGACTCCATGTAAATAATCAGTACTTTTAGCGTGTATAGAGCCAGCATATTTCCACCAGACTCCATGTAAATAATCAGTACTTTTAGCGTGTATAGAGCCAGCATATTTCCACCAGACTCCATGTAAATAATCAGGACTTTTAGCGTGTATAGAGCCAGCATATATTCACATGCATGCTGTTTGACCAAAAAAACAAATATAAAAAAATCTTATTTTTTTGCTGGACTGGGATTAAGAAAACTGTCCCGCTCAGGGCTCTAGCGAGGCTCTTCTGTAGAGCGTGGTCTTGGCGGAGGTCTGCGCTCTCTGAGTGCCCTTTCAGTTTTAATTATCATGCCATTTTCAGTCATCACGAAACAGCAGTTTTCAGGAGGATTCTCATTCCAATCCAAGAAATATGTTGATTGAATGATGATGATGTTAGTTGACTAAAAGATGTTTCATGGATTTTGCGTTGAGCGCTGTCGGCGGGGCGCGGACGGCGATGTGACGCAAACGCGGCCCGGGCAGAGGGTCTGATCGCCATGACCGAAATCAGTATGAAAGACCAGACGGCAGCGCTGCCTGAAAGGCACTAGGATTAGGCAATGGTTAGTGTTAGGGTTAGGTGCCTTGAAGTCAACGGTCGCAGCGCTGCCTTAAAGTTGACGTTGGGGCCTTAAAACACTATCGAGCATCCGCATTGCACCGTCCGCAGCATGCTGTCCGCAGCACGCTGTCCGCAGTAAGCTGTCCGCAGTGAGCTGTCCGCAGTAAGCTGTCCGCAGTGAGCTGTCCGTAGTGAGCTGTCCGCAGTGAGCCGTCCGTAGTGAGCTGTCCGCAGTAAGCTGTCCGTAGTGAGCTGTCCGTAGTGAGCTGTCCGCAGTAAGCTGTCCGTAGTGAGCTGTCCGTAGTGAGCTGTCCGTAGTGAGCTGTCCGTAGTGAGCTGTCCGCAGTGAGCCGTCCGTAGTGAGCTGTCCGCAGTGAGCTGTCCGCAGTAAGCCGTCCGTAGTGAGCCGTCCGTAGTGAGCTGTCCGCAGTAAGCCGTCCGTAGTGAGCTGTCCGTAGTGAGCTGTCCGTAGTGAGCTGTCTGCAGTGAGCTGTCCGCAGTAAGCCGTCCGTAGTGAGCTGTCCGTAGTGAGCTGTCCGCAATAAGCCGTCCGTAGTGAGCTGTCCGCAGTAAGCCGTCCGTAGTGAGCTGTCCGTAGTAGGGGTGGAACGGTACATGTATTCGTATTGAACCGAAATGGTACGGGCATCTCGGTTCGGTCCATGAATTTACACGTAGAATACACGGTATACAAATAAATAAAACTTGCGTGCAAATTAATTAATGTAATGCGGAACTACTGTTAGACACGCGTTTCTTAGGGACACCTAATCTGTAGCCCTGCCCTTAGCTCGGAAGCTCCCGAGCTCCGCCTACATGTTGAGTCAGTAATACATCCATGGAGTCAGTCAGTCCAGTGAGTCCAAAACTAGCAAACTAGTCCCTTCCATAAACAACCAAACACGGACGTAGATCCCTTCTCACCTCGACCACAAATGGCCTCCAGGCCCGTTTGCTTCGCTGTTAGCTCCGTCGTTAGCTGTTAGCTCCGCTATTAGCTGTTAGCTCTGCCGCTAGCTCTTAGCTCCGCCGTTAGCTGTTAGCTCCGCTATTAGCTGTTAGCTCCGCCGCTAGCTCTTAGCTCCGCCGTTAGCTGTTAGCTCCGCTGTTAGCTGTAAGCTTCGCTGTTTAGCGTGTTTTTGTCTTGCTTTTCCCTCCATTGTACCGAACCGAACCGTGATGTCTGAACCGAGGTATGAACCGAACCGTGACTTCTGTGTACCGTTCCACCCCTAGTCCGTAGTGATCTGTTCGCAGCGCCCCGACCGTGCTGAACGCAAGAAGCATCCACCCTCGTCACCATTTTCTCAGCCGTTTTTCTGTCACTACTTCTGTTGCTCTGTCAAAAGGAAGATCTTCAACCCCAAGACAAAGTTATGATCGACTTGGTTGTTTTTCTAACCAAAGAAGCATCCGTCAATGAAAACAACACCAGACCTATTTAATTCACATAAAAAAGAGCTCAGGAACCAGACTACATTTCTTCCTTTTTTTGTACTTACGTGTCATCTGCACTAAATGTCAGAAAATTAATCTTCAGAAACGTTTACCAGGTGGTGTAAATGTCGCAGTCTTTCCGTATCTGTCATTCTCTCAGTGCATTGGATTGTACTGTAAGTGGGGTTGAATAACGACTGTCAGCGTCCATCCCTCCTAACAGACATCACAAAAATCACGTTATGCCTTTATTCTCACTGAATGGCTGAAGCTGCGTTGGCATCTCGCCAAGTTTCCACTCCATTATGTTCCTTCTTATGGTAGGAAAACGTCACGTCACGCTACGCACTTACATCTGACAGTTTAATGGGTTATTTCCTTTTTTATCAACATGGACCCTACATTTCCCCATGCATTGGTGTCGGAGTGACTAATGTGAACAAAAATCTCTCCAGGCTGAATTGTAATCTTAATGCAATTGTGCACCTTCAATTTCTGTCGACTAAAAGTTCTGTTGTTGCCGCTGAAATGCTGAGACTATTATTCTAAGTGTCTGACAACATTATGGAAAGGATCCCTACAGAGATAGACCTTTTAGTCTAAAAGTAATGATTATTTACATCGACATACATACCTCTTTAACTAAAAGGTCTATCTCTGTAGGGATCCTTTCATAATGTTGTCAGGCACTTAGAATAATAATCTGAGTCTGTCAGTGGCAACAACAGAACTTTTAGTGGACGCTAACTGATGGTGCGCAATTGCCCGTTAACGTTACATTGCAGCTTGTTTCGCCCCTGCCGACTGCTGCGGTCTCGCTTTATACTGGACCAATTTCAAAGATTGTTGTTCCCATCTAGCCTAGAAATCTAGACGCACCCTAGCGGCAGCAAATATAATTTGCAGCCAGGGTCAGTCTAGCAAGTCGGCTTGCGAGCTGGAAAAACCAAACTCTAGTCAGGCCAATCACATCGTGTATAGAGTCGGTGGGTGGGCTTAACGTAATGACGGCAGAAGATGGCTGCTGCTGCTGGTGAACAGCGGTCTTTGGAGTCGGCTTTGGCCGCGACTCTGGAAGACTTGGAGTTCAGCTTTTCTTTGAGAAAAGAATAAAAGGCACTGAAGTCATTCTTATAAAAGGAAGATGTGTTCAGTGTTTAAAGTTGAATCTATCAACTAGCGTTGCTCTGATTGGTTGTAGAGCTATCCTATTGCGTGCAGATGGATTTTGAAAGACAACCGTTTATCCCGCCCCTCGGATTGAGCCCAGCCAATGGTGAGTTCCCAGACCCAACATCTGGATGTGGGGCTGGTTTGTCAGGCTAGTTCCCATCAGTCACTTAGACACAAAAACATGGGAAAATATGGTCCACGTTGAAAACAAAAAACAAACTTACCCAAATATTCATACCAGGACCCATGAGTAAAACCACTAAATCAGTGGGATATATTCAGGATGTATCCCATCCAGCGAGGAGGTCTTATTTGAATAATATATTCTTTTTGAATATGCGCCTGCAGTGTTTCGCTGCCACCCACCACCACACAGTCTTTTCACTCAGAAACACATCAGCTCCCACAAATGACGCTCTCAGCCTATGGGTTGATCAGAAATGGTCCAAAACAAACACCCACAATCTCTGCATACAGTAACATAACAGTGGGAACTCTGTGTGGAGTGCGAGTCTTGCCTTTTTTGACTTTTCTCAAAGTTGTTTTTGTCAAGCATTGAATAGCGTTGTTTTCCAAGAAATTCTAAACTTTATAAAAAATATGCGAGGGCGCCTGGGTAGCTCACCTGGTAGAGCGCGCACCCATATATAGAGGTTCACTCCTCAACGCTGCGGCTGTGGGTTTGACCCCGACCTGCGGCCCTTTGCTGCATGTCATTCCCCCTCTCTCTCCCTTTTCATGTCTTCAGCTGTCCTATGAAAAATAAAGGCCTAAAATGCCCCAAAAAATGTGCGAAATGGAAGAAAACTCTGAAGTTATTAAACAGACAAGATTTCACATCAGTCGACCTCATTCTGTTGGGAAGTATGGCCTATTAAAGCGTCTTTAAGGTTCGATAAATATGATTTTTACTGAGCCCAAAGCAGAAAAGACCACAATACATCTGTGGGGGGTTAATAAAAGGGGATGATCGATCCCAGTGAGTCGAGCAGCTGCTGAGATTTCGGCCTCTCAGAGCTACCGTACTCATCCTGATCTGGATGTTAACACAGGGAGAAAGAAACCAGTCAACCAAAGAAAGTGCTGAAGAGAAACAGTAGGAACTAAAGGATAAACCAAGGAACTAGACACGTTAACAGTGAATTTAAAAAAGGGCCAAATAAATAATGAATCAAAAAGATAAAAATCTAACTAAGGAGACAAAGAGAGAGCTTAAGAACATTGAACTGTAGTAAGAAAACTAAGTTATTTAAAGCAGCCACATTATGCTCATTTTCAGGTTCATAATTGTATTTTAAGGTTGTACCAGAATAGGTTTACATGGTTTAATTTTCAAAAAACACCATATTGTTGTTGTACTGCACCGCTCTCTCTCACTGCTGCAGATCCTCTTTTCAGCTGGTCTCTGTTTTAGCTACAGAGTGAGACCTCTTTTCTTCTTCTTCTTCTGTACTATCTTCGATTGCACTGCACATGCCCAGTAGCTCAGATGTAGATCATGTCAGCTAGCTAGCTCCATAGACAGTAAAAGAAAGGTTGTTTCTACAACTTTGGTCAGTTACAAGGCAGGATTAGCTGGGAGACTTCTAAATGAGGGCGCACATGGAAGTAGTTCTTTTGTAGATTATGGTGAACTTGTGTGTGTTGTAGCAGTGCTTTGCTATTGAGAACGAGGTAGCATACTAGCGTTAGCATTAGCGTTAGCGTTAGCATGCTAACGCTACAAGCTAATGGTTGCGGTTAGCCTGCTCGTTTCGGCTTGTGACATCACAAGCCGTGCAGATTTTGACCAGCTCACTCGGAGACTGAAGGCAGGACACATTCAGAAACCGTATCTCACTCTAAACAGCATGGGTGGATTTTTTTCAAAGTTTGTATGTGTGTGGAAGCACCAGAGACACAAAAGAACACCCCAAATCCCAGAAAAAGTGATTTATTTCATAATATGGGCACTTTAAGGATCCAAAAGCCCAAAATAAAAATGAAAAATTAACCAAGAAAGCATAACAAGAACCAGTGAACCACATTAAAGGTCCCATGACATGCTGCTTTTTTGATGCTTTTATATAGACCTTAGTGGTCCCCTAATACTGTATCTGAAGTCTCTTTTATATAGACCTTAGTGGTCCCCTAATACTGTATCTGAAGTCTCTTTTATATAGACCTTAGTGGTCCCCTAATACTGTATCTGAAGTCTCTTTTATATAGACCTTAGTGGTCCCCTAATACTGTATCTGAAGTCTCTTTTATATAGACCTTAGTGGTCCCCTAATACTGTATCTGAAGTCTCTTTTATATAGACCTTAGTGGTCCCCTAATACTGTATCTGAAGTCTCTTTTATATAGACCTTAGTGGTCCCCTAATACTGTATCTGAAGTCTCTTTTATATAGACCTTAGTGGTCCCCTAATACTGTATCTGAAGTCTCTTTCCTGAAATTCAGCCTTGGTCCAGAATTACAGTGATCCCACAATGATCTTTCCTTAGGATGTGCCATTTCTGTGTCTGTAGCTTTAAATGCTATTGAGGAGGAGGGGGGGAGGGTGGCAAGGTGGAGGGGGGGGGGGGGTGTGGTCTTGACCAACTGCCATGCTTCCCTTGTTTGCAAGCCATGATGTCTCTCTCTCTCTCATGGGTGAGCCAAATTCTCTGGGCGGGTAAACCAGAGAAAGGGGAGGTAACCTTTCCCCTTATGACGTCATAAAGGGAAGATTCCAGATCGGCCCATCTGAGCTTTCATTTTCTCAAAGGCAGAGCAGGATACCCAGGAGGGTTGTTGGTTCAAGTCCCCATACAGACCCAAGTATGGTGGTGGACTGGTGGACTGGTAGCTGGAGAGGTGCCAGTTCACCTCCTGGGCACTGCCAAGGTGCTCTTGAGCAAGGCACCGAACCCCCAACTGTTCGGGGTGCCTCTCCATGGGCAGCTCCCCTCACTCTGACATCTCTCCATTAGTGCATGTAGAGTTACTGAGCATGTGTGTGTAATAATAACAGAGTGAAAACATTGTAATTTCCCCTTGTGGGATTAATATAGTATACATTATTATTACATTAACCAGTAAATGACAGAAAGGATTCCTGAAAGCCAGAACATTGCTCTCGGTGAAACTACCCAAGTTAAAAAGGGAACCAAGAAACACGATTAAGAACCAAGTTGTATCATGTTTTTTTTTTTTTTTTAGATTAAGAGAATAAAAGAACTAAAAATGTCAGCCTACCCGACGTTACCAGCTTTTAGATGTGGTTGATCTGGCAGTTGTAAGAAATGTGCATAATAAATTATATTAAGTATTTCTTTATATCTCGCCCGCCCGTCTTAGTAGATAACATCCCGCTGACCTGCTTCTCAACTGCAGCTGATGAATATTAATCATTTCATTACTTCATGTTATTAAACTGGATCTTGACCTGCAGCTGTTGGCTCCGACTGAAGCCCCCCCCCTCAGCCGTCGGGATCCCCCCCTAAGATGTCTAATCAAACGCTTCCTCGTCTGTCTACAGCCGGCCTCGTGTTGGCCGGGTCACACTGGGAGATGGAGATGAACGCACCGCTGCGTTTTTTTTTTTTTTAATATAGACGCCAGCTTTTTTAGAGATAACAGGCGTCATTGAAAAAGCATTTGACATTTTGCTGGCGCGCGTGTTCGACCTTATGCAAAGCTGCCCTTATTGAAGCAGTGAGGAAGATGTCAGACGAGCTGATCATCGGCTGTCAGATTGCCAGTTTTAATTAACTCAGCTGTTGATGTCCGCAGGACACTGTACCTGAGTGTGACTTAAAATCAAGTCTTAAATTCTCCAAAATGATCTTTTCCGTGCATACTGTATAGTGAAGCTCTTCATCATATTTATTAGTCCATGTTTTCGTAGCTCCAATGAAATTGTTAAGAGCAGTTGGGCTTATAACTTTAACCCTTGTGTTTTCCTTTTGTCAAATTTGACCCGTTTTCAAAGTGTTTTTATATCAGAAATATGGGTTTCTTAACAACCAAATTGTCCCAAAATAACTTGGATGCATGCATGTACATTGGATGGAACCCATGCAACAAATACATCCATGCATCCATGTTCTTCACAGGTACGATTAATGATTACTTCCATTGAATTTTGGTTGATTTATTTAATTTCATGGCATTTGAAAAACATTTTTTTAAATGGTTTCAAAACAGCATCCTGACCAAACTTTGACATTCACCAGTCTGTGATTCACTCAACATCCTCTGATCTTAACTATTCTATTAGTCAAAATAATTCACATTCTCTGCAGCACAACAACCCTGTTACCTCATGTTTTTATGTACGTGTGTTTTTTATTTCCCAGGTGGCAGTGGGGCTGCTTCACGGTCGGGCCTCCCACATCATCTGGCCGCCAAATCGCTGGCAGCGAATCAAACCGTCTCTGCCGGCAAACCGAGGGCCGCTGGACACCGAGGAAGAAGAGGGATGAAGACACACAGACACACAGTTTTAATAACTATAGTAGAGGGCTGGGTATCGCCACTGATTTCCTGAATCCATTCAATTGCAATTTGATTTCCGATTTTATTTTATTCAATATTGATTGGATTAGGGATATTTCAGTTACAATACCAACTTTGCTTGGATATTAAAGAGAGTTTTTAGAGAACTAATGCTGTGATTTGTACAAGAAACTAGGGATGCACCGAATCCATATTTTTGGGGTTCGGCCGAATAAGATTCTGCCGAATCCGAAACCGAATATCGAATCCTCTTCCCATCCTCAGTCCATTAACACAGTAAACACATTAATGAAGTAAACAACGTCCCCAGCCTCTAAAATAGTTAAATGTAACAACTTAATGTTGAATTCACACGCTCTTTTCACATCGTAGGAAAGCACATCGCTATCGCCAGATGAGCTAACCAGTGTATGATGAAGGCATGTTGGGTGGGTGAAATTAGAAAGCTAATGTCAGCTAACGAGCAGCAGCCGGACGTTCGGTCGCTCCGTTCCTGCTGCAGCCGAGGGAACAGCTGACAGCCCGGGAGAGGCACTGTCTGGTTAACACCAGTTTTTAGCCGTGACTGTCCTTCCTTTGCCGTACCTGAAGTTGCTGCATTCTGGCTGCTGTCTGTAGATTCCTTCATTACAACTCGTATTCTTCCAGATGTTTGATACCAGATGTTGTAACAGCGGTGATGTTGTGTATAGTTTAGGGTCCTCGCCACCACCAGACTAATCAGCATTGTAAATTGAACATGTAGCTGGACTTGAATGTCCTTCTTTTGACTGAAAGTTCTGCCAAACTACACTTTTTCTGCTCACCAGTTCCATTTCCACTTTCTCACAGCCTGCTGCATTGAACGCTCCACCTACGTAAACACCTTCCTGTAATCAACGGCGCCGTCATTACGTCGACCAGCGTAGCGCGCGTAGTGCAAGAGTAGGGTTCAGATTGGTGGGAAAATTTTTTAAAGGTTCAGCAGAAACCGAACCCCGTCAAAAAGCCCAATATTCAGCTGAATCCAAACCTGAATCCTGGATTCGGTGCATCCCTACAAGAAACCTGGTGCATTATTTAAAAATATGAAAGTTGTCGTTAGGAATTGGCCACAAAGAAGTTACATAGCGACAGAAAATAATTGTATAAGCTTGGTTTTGTGCAGAGGGTGTGATGCAGACGATTTACCCAAAGACATAGATCTGTAAAAACAGGCCATGCCACTTCTTGCCTCGCCAAAATTTCGCCTAATTTTTAGTTTTAGTTTTAGTTTTTCTGGGTCAAAATAAAAAAAATGTAACTTTTTTCAACGTTTTGGCCGTCTTTTTTGACACTTTTGTCACTTTACCCCGATGTTTTTGAAGCTTTTCGTGATGTTTATGTCACTTTTTTTGACATTTTAGTCACATTTTCCGATGTTTTTGTCACTTTTTGACATTTTTTAAGCCTTTTTTTTAACGTTATTTTATCAATTATTTTCTTCAAATGCTATAAAATTTAACAAAACACCCACATTCAATGAAATTAGTGAACTGATCATTTATTTTACTTGTGAAGAGCGTTGTAGGGAACCATCCACGTTATTTTTTTTTTGGACAATATGGTTGAAAAAAACCCATATTTCTGATGTAGAAACTTTTTGAAAATGGGTCAAATTTGACCCGAGGACAACAGTAGAGTTAAAGATCCATCTTGGGATTTTATGAATGGATATCGGATCATTCAAATGAAGATCTACTTGTATCCCAGCCCTGCTTTAGTGATGTCATCTGAACTGAAATGATGTGTCCGTTAGTGTTTGGAAAGACAGTCATTGACTGAGTCATGAGATTGTTCAACTGCTTGTTATGTAAACTGTTAGACTGTGTATTGGTTTTGGTGTTATGTTAATTGTGCCTGTGGTGGAATATGTCTGTCAACAGACTGGGCAATAAAGAAGTTTCAAACAGAGACAAGTTGTAACGTGAGAGTTTGTTCAATTTTAT